>NW_028243243.1:0-91461 GCF_964263255.1 Lissotriton vulgaris
CATCTACTTACATAGACACAACAACTGCGGGCTCATTATAAGAAGACAATCTATTTTCGAAGTTGGACCCTACTGTTCTGGGTGGGACCACAGACTTACTTAAATAAAACACAACACTCACATTTATTAAGCGCTGCATGAGACCTTGGCAATCGCAGAAAAACAAAAACATGTGTTATTGCTATTGTGCAATATATAGCTAAACACACCAAGTGTGTACAAGGCGCTCAGGGCACCATGTGGTATATATACGGGCTTCTTCCCTCCCACTGTAAGAATTTTCAAAGCTCTACGAAGCCCCGGCATTTAGGATATCAGTCACAGCAGCAGTCGATCTGAGTATGGCTGGCCAATAGATCTGCTGACCAATAGGAAACAAATTAATCAAAGCTTTATTACGACAATTAAGTCTTAAAGCACATACATATAATAGCAAAAAAGAGATCGATATACATTAAAAACCTTAGATTTATAAATTGTTAAAAAAATACAATATGCATATACAAAATAGAGAATAGATATAAAAACCATTTAGTTAAAAAAGATTTTTAAAAAGATCTAATCATAATACAAAGTAGTTGATTGGGGGTGTTTAATATGTGCAAAAAGGATTTGGGTATTACTCAGCTTGAGAGTCCACCAACGTGGCGCACACGTAAACTCCATAACCAGCTAAGCAATTTGGCCATTGCTATGGCGATAGATGGTGTGGAATCAGAGCAAAGTACTCTCATTGCAAGGGCACAATTTCTAAGGCCCAGTGATTTACTTATCAGTCTTAGCCATGCACTCCGAGGGATGGTATATGCGGGGCAAGCTAATTGGACATGTGCTACTGTTTCAATTTGCTCTGGGCAAAAGGGGCATTTATCACATTTAACTTTGCCCCACTTTACAGGGAAGGATCTAGTAGTAAAGTACCTGCCCTAAGCTGGAAGTATAATTTCCGGTCAAAGGGTTTTTTGATAATGTCCCAGTATTCTTCAAAACAGGGGGTAGGTTTAAATTCCATAAATATACCTGTTAATGATGAAGAGGATTGGCTGCGATACATGTTACAGAAGACCATTTCCCAGTATTTTGCCTTTAGTACTTCTTTAGAGGGAAAGAAGGCATTGGCAGGATCTGTCCATAGGCCACGCATACCCATCATTTGGAGGAGGTACATAATTTCCTGAAAACATTTAATTCTGTGTTGGGTATCTGTCAAGATTACATCCATAATGCCTGACGCATAGTGTTTGAGTTCC
Source organism: Lissotriton vulgaris (assembly GCF_964263255.1). NCBI lineage: Eukaryota > Metazoa > Chordata > Amphibia > Caudata > Salamandridae > Lissotriton > Lissotriton vulgaris. Next base: position 1,251 of record NW_028243243.1, read on the forward strand.
TTTGTGGTCCACAGCCTCCGCCAATATAAAATTGGGCGAAGTCTAGCCAGGTCCACTACAGATTTCCTACCAAGGTCATACAACAAGGGGCCCGAGGGGGTGCTTTGTGGGACGCCTATGATTTTCCTTAAAAACTTTGTTTCTAGGGCAGAGATCGGCCTAAGATTCTCAAAGGCCCACAACTCTGCCCCGTATAGCGTGGAACTCAACATTTTTGACTCATATATTTGTATGACCGGGCTTATGGGTTTGGTGTATGACAGCCTTTGCTGGGTATTAACAGCCCACGCTTTTTGGCGGAATTTTAGAGCAGACATGTCCAGTTGACCCTTCAAGCCCATGTCTTTTTGTAAAGTGATGCCCAGTTATACAAAAGACTAAACCTGTTCCAAGGGGACATTATTCATTGTTATACCAACCCTGAATGATCTGTGCTGGTTAAAAGAAATACATTTAGTTTTGTTGTTATTGACTTCAAGGCCCCCGTGATAAGCAGAAATCGTTAAAAGCACTTCAGGGCACGTTGAAGACCACTGGGGGTTTTAGATAAAATGAGAGTGTCATCAGCAAATAATAAAATGGATGTACGGATACCGGCCATCACTGTGGCATCTGTGGCTACATGCATAAAGGAGTTCACTATGCCATTGATATAAAGGGAAAATAGTGTTGGTGCTAGCACACATCCTTGGCGGACTCCACTGCCCATGGGAAATGAATCTGTGACACTGCCCTGATCAGCCCATCTTATATGAGCAAAGTTATCTTCGTGCAATTGTCTAATTAATGTTAATAGATCTGCTGCCATCCCCAGCTCAGATAGCACAGACCAAAGTTTACTACGAGGAACTAGGTCAAACGCTGACCTAAGGTCAACAATAGTGACGTAAAGTGACCCTTTCCCAAGGAACACAGTGCGCCAATATAGCTTATAAAATAAAAAAATCTGGTTCATTGTACTTGTTTTTGCCCGAAAGCCTGCCTGTAAGGGTGACAAGATTGAATGCTCATCTATCTACACCTGAACAATATGCAAAACCATGAGGCCCACAAGCTTTTTTAGACAGTCTATCAAGCTTATGGGCCTGTAATTTTCTGGTCTCGACTTGTCCCCTTTTTTTAAAGATGGGTTCAATTTCGGCCCCTTTCCATTAAATTGGGACGTGGGCACCTTGAGCAATGGTATTAGCCAGAATGGTGATATACTTGACCCAATTAGATTGGTTATTTAAAAAAAGATCCATGAGGATTTCATCAATGCCTGGAGCTCTACCCTCGGTTACAGCTCCCAGCACTCTCTCTGCGTCTGCCAGTAGGAATGGAGCATCTTTAAAAAATATGAAATCAGATTCCTCAAATGCCCTCACACTATCTTCCTTGCTTGCATACTGGGGATTAAAAAAGTCCACCCACTGATGTTTATCAACATGATTCTGCGGGTGTTCCAGATGGCCACCATTGCCGCATTGACAAGTTTCCAAACTTGTTTAGTGTCTCTATTTGTATACGCCGCTTTTAAGTCCTGCCACCTATTCTCATCAAACTCTTATTTAGCTAAAGCCTGGACCCTTCTATAGTTATTAAGTGCCTCTCGGACTCTCTCGGGGTTCCTTAATTTAAGCTCAATCCCTAATCTATCCCGTGCCACTGCACAAGGCTCATTGAACCAAGAAACCTGCATCTGTGCAGTGGTTTTTACACTAGAGGTTCATCTAACAAAATGGGTGCGTAGCCTTGAGAAAAAAGCATTATGGATTACAGTGATTTCGGCCAGAGAGTCTACATTCTTTTGCCTTCTAGCCTCAAGGCAGGCTAAGGTGCTAATCAGATCTTCGTTGATTGCTGTCAATATTTCTGGGCTCTCGACAAGTTTTGCTCATTTCAAATGACGAGTGTTATTTGAGCAGAGCAGATCAAGTGTGGTGGTTCAGTCTCCACAATTGTTTAAAGTATTTAAATTAAGGTGGTCCTGGAATTCAAAGGTAGAACGTAGAGGGTTGTGATCACTTTCCATGTGATCCTCTACAAACATATCCTTTAAGAGGTTCCAAAATGTAAGATTCACAAACAAATAGTCTATTCTGCTTTTAAATCGACCATTGTTAAAGGTATAAGCTCCATGGGAGTCCGAGGGTGTGCTCCCATTTACTGCCCCTAGCCCTTTCTCTAAGCAGAGCCCCTTTAGCTGGATTGCTGCATCCGTTAATTTGCACACCGGGGGTAGGTTCAGACTAGGAATACCCCACCTTTCATCCTCATCACATACAAGATCAGATTCTCCAGGGCCCAGTGGTCCGAAGTTCGTGTTAAAATCACCAGCGACCACGACCACTGGGTTCTAGGAATGTGAGTAGCCATGTCTCCTGGAAGACACATATGTCATATAGTTCTATGAATTGTTGCCAATCAGCGAAACTCATCCTGCCACTCAGACCAGCAATTTTTCATGATAGTAATGAAAGTTTTCTTAGGTTATGAGTGGTTTTAGCACTCCTTAGTGGATCAATCACTAGAGGTGATGCAGATGAGGATACAGCCATAAAGGTGCCTTGATGGATACTTAATTAAACCTCAGTGAGAGTTCCATTAGGAGTGCTCAACGGAAAAGTTGGTTGCGATTTAGGCTCCTGCTCATAAGCCTGCACTCTGGATTTTATTTTTATATTTGTCTCAGAAGGAGCGCCGGTCTTGGTGTGACTTAGGCGAGGTAATTTGTAAATACTTTGTTTTATTGGGGAAAAGACCAAATGTGCTTTCAGCAAAGGACTACAGCTCATACCAGCTGGTGGTCAATCGCATTCTTTAAGAGATGATAAAGCCTCAAATCTGTTGACCAAGGGAATGCCCCTTGATATCACAGGGGTTAAAGGCCCCCTCCCTCCTTCCAAAACTGTGGGATAATATCCCTATTCACTCTAGAACTTTGGGGGATGAGAATATCATAGAAACACTCTAGTGTTAGGGGAATTATCAGTGAATTCCTATGCTGTGGGGGATAGAGAATGGGCAACACATTGGGCAATACATCAAGATGAGCAACATTTATAATAATACAGTCTCCATTAAATAGTTTTCTTTGATTTCCAACCCAATTTATTCTCCTTGCCATAATTATTTCATTGGCCAACATACGTGTCCCCATTTCAGTAATGTTCATATTGTTTAAAAACCAATGGAGACATTCATTCATTAGGTTTGTGGTAGACTCAGTCTGCTCTCTTCTGAGCGGGGGGTGTTTACCAAAACGAGGAAAAACCAAAGGTGATGATGGACGGAGCGTTGACAATACAAACACTCACCCCCAGTCATGTGGTATATGAACAGGCTTTCCCTCCCACTGTAAGAATTTTCAAAGCGCTCCAAAGCCCCGGGCTTAAGGATATCAGTCACAGCAGCAGTCCATCCGGGTATGGCTGGCCCATAGATCTGCTGACCAATAGAAAACACTAAAATACACTTGTTTGATACAGTGACCTAATGGTTTGGGAGTTATGGTGTTTAAGCGTTACTGGTTCTTTTCTTAACAATAACTCTTAACAATAACATCGGAAGACACTTTAAATTTACATCAGATATTTCCATTTTCTGTAAACCACAAAAATAAAAGCAGCCACCTGGCATGCACCCGCTAATGCACACTTACGAAGACGCAAGCACATACATGTGCTCAAAACCTCCTCAGGCACACACAGACACAATTTGTGATTCCTTATATAAGACTGCTATCTGAGGAGTGTAAAAAAAGATCTCGTAGTCCTGTCAAGGGAATTACAGGAAGAGCAACAATGACAATTCTCTCATAAGCCTGAGAGGAAGCATATATGTATGTATGTATATATATATATATATATATATATATATATATATATTCACTGAAAAAACCATAGGTTTCACACCAGTTATAGTTAGGAATTAGCATTTAAAAAACCTATTAAATTCACTCACAAAACCATAGATTTCACACCATTTATAGTTAGCTGGAAATTTTACTGACATAAAACCATTGAAATTCCCACGTTATAGTTAGTTGGACTCACTATAACTTGCGCGCCTGTAATGCACTGCTGATGACGTCACATATTACATCACTCATGACATGGTCAGTGACATCACTCATGACATCACTGATGACACCATCCAGTGAATGTGTGTCTTTCTGAAAAATAAATTTGTTTTATATATGTATTTGTAAAGGTCGATGGAAGAATAAATGTTTAAATAAGTGTGTAAATGGATGTTTTTTTTAAAAAAAATTGGTTGGGTAACTGGCTTATTACGTGTATCTTAGTGAATACATATATTAGCGAGTATTGTTTAAATATTTAAATGTTTGTATCAGTGTTTCTCTTTGTGTATAAGTGGCTGCAGGGGTTGGTGACTGACTCACTGTTTGTATGTGTTTTGAAGACAGCATATGTGCAGGACTGTATGGGTGGATGAGTGTGTATATGTGTGTGTTAGTGAGTGAATGACTGTCTCACTAGTGTCTTCATTAGTAACGACATATGTTTTAATCTAGTATATGTGAGTATTGATGTATATAAGTGAGTATAGTATATATAGTGAGAGATTGTAGGAGTTCCTGTTTAAATAAGTATGTGTTTCTATAAGTGATTGTTTAAGAGAGTAAGTATGGGTAAGTTTCCTTAGAAGTAAGGTGGTAGTGTATGTATAAATGTATATGCAAATAAATGGATGTTCAATAGTTTATTTGCATGTGTGAGTATGTGTGTGAGTAACTTTTGGATGACTGCTGATGTGTAACAGGATGTATAGGTGTATCACTACATATGATGAGTGAGTATATATATGCGTGACTATATAGAACTGTTGGTGAATGAGTGGATGTGTATATAGATGGTGGAATTACTGAATTGGTCGTTGTTACTGGTTTGGGTATCTCCATTTTTTTGAAAATGTTTGTTTCTATTTTTGAATATGTGTTTCAAGCGTTACATTACACTGAAATTAGGTCTGTCACTCTGTCACAAGGATGGTGTCATCAGTGATGTCATGAGTGATGTCACTGACCATGTCATGAGTGATGTAATATGTGACGTCATCAGCAGTGCATTACAGGCGCGCAAGTTATAGTGAGTCCAACTAACTATAACGTGGGAATTTCAATGGTTTTATGTCAGTAAAATTTCCAGCTAACTATAAATGGTGTGAAATCTATGGTTTTGTGAGTGAATTTAATAGGTTTTTTAAATGCTAATTCCTAACTATAACTGGTGTGAAACCTATGGTTTTTTCAGTGAATTTCAAAGGTTTTTTAAATGCTAATTCCTAACTATAACTGGTGTGAAACCTATGGTTTTTTCAGTGAATTTCAAAGGTTTTTTTAATGCTAATTCCTAACTATATAAGACCTGAAAGCCCACCAGGAATCTCCAGTATGCGCCAGGGGACTGCATTGCAGAGAGGTGTAATGAAGCCACAACCCTTTTTACACCTCTCTGCAACGCAGCCCCCGTGCATGTTTGAAGAGGGGGAACTAATTCCCCTTGCATACTGGGGGCCCCTGGGGGCCAATTAGCCCACCTGGAACCTCCAGTATGCGCCAGGGGCTGCATTGCAGAGGTGTAATGAGACTATGCCCCTTGTTACACCTCTCTGCAACGCAGCCCACTGCCGCGTTTGCAGAGGGGGAACTAATTCCCCTTGCATACTGGGGGTCCCTGGGGTCAACTGGTCCACCAGGAGCCTCCAGTATGCGCGAGGGAGCTGCATTGCAGAGAAGTGTAATGAGGCCACACCCTTGTTACACCTCTCTGCAATGCACGCCACTGGCGCGTTTGTAGAGGGGGGACTAATTCCCCTTGCATACTGGGGGTCCCTGGATCATATCTGCCCAAACACCGATATTCCGAACGATTGTAAATTACTTTTCTTGAGAAACATTTGGATTTGGATTATCATGTCCTATACTTTGGAATTTTTGAAAGACTGACTTTGAGGATGCTATAAATTACTCAAGTCTGCCCGAATTGTGTGGGTAAAATTGATACCTAGTCACTTTGAATAAGAATATACTTATGTCTCGTCTAACATTTGGAAGAAATATCTAGTTATATGACAACTGGATACCGACATAACTTGAAGGAAATAAGAACGCCCTGAAGAAGTTCTGTTGTACAGAACGAAACCTTTCGGCTGGCTGTGGTACATAAACTTAAGGAAAATAAAAGCATTTGAATATACACCAAGATTCAGCGCTTCAATAAGGACTCTAAGTGATATGATTTGATTGGACTCATTGTGAAAGTGGTGCTGTGCCAAACTTTGGAATATTCTCCACTACTCTCTACTACTTACTCTCTCCTACTCCACTACTCTCAAATACTCACTGTCTACTACTCATTCTCTACTACTCTACTACTCTCTACTACTCTCTCTCTACTACTCACTCCCTACTACTAGCTACTCACTACTCCCTACTACTCACTATCTACTACTCTCTACTACTCACTCTCTGCTTCTCACTCTCTACTACTGTCTACTACTCACTCTCTACTACTCTCTCTCTACTAGTCTCTACTACTCACTCTACTACTCACTCTCTACTACTCACTACTATTCTCTCTGCTACTCACTCTCTACTACTCACTCTCTACTACTCACTCTTTACTACTCTCTACTACTCACTTTCTACTGCTCTCTACTACTCACTCTACTACTTACTCTCTACTACTGTCTACTACTCACTCTCTACTACTCACTCTCTACTACTCTCTACTACTCACTCTACTATTCACTCTACTACTCTCTACTACTCACTCTCTGCTACTCTCTCTACTGCTCTCTACTACTCTCTACTACTCACTCTCTACTCTCTATTACTCACTCTCTACTCTCTACCTCTCTCTTCTTCTCTCTCTACTAATCTCTACCTCTCTACCGCTACCTCTATACCTCTCTACCTCTACACCTCTACCTCTCTACCTCTCTCTACACGCACACATATACACATATATGCATATATATATATATGCATATGCATTTATATATATATGTATGTGTATGTATAAAAAAAACAACAAAACATTTTTTTTTTTTAAACAGCTACTTTTAAAACTGTCATTCTTTTTCCCCATGATACGCTCCCCGGTACGCTTACCGGTGCGCGTACCGGTGCGCGTACCGGGCGCTCACCCCGCGAAAATCAAATTTTTTTTTTTTTTTTTTTTGCTCCGCGGGGCCCTTTTATGGCCCCCACATCAAACCTAGGGGGTCAAGGGGGGTCTACTCTGCCCCCTTATGGTCATTTCCCTCTTTGTTTTGGCCACCTCTCGTGTCTCGATCCTACCGAGACACAAGATGGCGGCCGCTCCGGACTGTTTAGAATGTTTACAGACACCCCAGAGCCAATCAGCTTTCTGCGCGCAAGTCGCGGTAAGCGCCCGGTGCGCGTACCGGTGCGCGTACCGGAGCGCGGCTATAGATATATATATTTTTTTGAACCTTAATTACTCAAAATCCACTGGAGCACATATCTTGAGACATAGCAAAGGCACATCGGGCTACCAGTCCCTACAATTTTGCCAAGTTTGGTGGAAATCCATTCAGCCGTTCGGGCTAAAAGTGAAATCGACCGCCCTATGGAAATTAACATGGGGAAAACGCGTTTTGGGACCCCCCTTTTATCTCGGCCCCCGCTTGACGGATCCCCCCCAAACTTTCAGGGAAGGACCGGAACGCCGCGAGGCCATTTTGAGGAAATTTTCAGGCAGATTCGTCAACCGGCGCCAAAGTTATTCCAAATAGAATTTTCAGATTTAACATTGAAAAAAATCCTAACTATAACTACCTACTGGCGACCGCCAGTAGGTAATATATATATATATATATATATATATATATATATATATATATATATATATATATATATATATATATATATATATATATATATATTCACTGAAAAAAACATAGGTTTCAAAAACGTTATAGTTAGGAATTAGCATTTAAAAAACCTTAGAAATTCACTGAAAAAACATAGGTTTCAGCCACGTTATAGTTAGGAATTAGCATTTAAAAAAACCTTAAATATTCACAGAAATAGTTTCATTCACACATGTTATAGTTAGGTGGACATTTCACTCACATAAAACCATTGAAATTCCCCCGTTAAAGTTAGTTTAGCAAACTATAACTTGCACGCCCGCAATGCACTGCTGATGACGTCACATATTACATCACTCATGACATGGTCAGTGACATCACTCATAACATAACTGATGACATCTCAAATGACATCAGTGATGACATCACTGATGACATCAGCCTTGTGAAAGAGTGGCAGACCTCCTCTCACCCTAATATAACGTTTGATACACACCTTCAAAAATAGAAACTAAAATGTTTAAAAAATGGAGATACCAATACCTGTTACAACAACCTATTTAATAATTCCAACATCTACATACACATCCACATATTCACCAACAGTTCTATATAGTTACTCATACATGTACTCACTCATCATATGCACTCATACACCTATACATCCTGTTACACACCGATACTCATCCATAGAGTTACTCACACACATACTCACACATGCAAATAAACTATCAAACATCCATTTACTTGCATATACAGCTATACACACACCACTACACATACTTCTACAGAAATGTACACATACTTACTCTCTTAAACAATCACTAATAGAAACACATATTTATTTGTACAGGAACTCCTCCAAACACTCACTCCAACATATACTCACTTATATACATAAATACTCACATATACTAGTATAAAACATATGTAGCTACTCATAAAGACACTATTGAGACAGTCATTTACTCACTAACACACCCATACACACACTCATCCACCCATACAGTCCTGCACACATGCTGTCTTCAAAACACATACAAACAGTGAGTCCCTCATTCATGCATCTATACGCTAAATAATATCCCCCACCAAAACATACAGACACTCATTCTGATACTCAAAAAACTAACTAATAACGTATATACACACTCATGTAGCTACTCACCAACCCATGCAGCCACTTATACATAAAGTTAGACACTGATACAGATATTTATATTTGTAAACATTACTCGTTAATACATGTATTCACTAAGATACACTTAATAAGTCAGTTATATTATCAATTTTACAAAAAAAACATCCATTTAGACACTTATTTACCCATTTATTCTTCCATCGACCTTTAGATATACATATATAAAAAATATTTTATTTTCAGAAAGACACACATTCACTGGATGATGTCATCAGTGATGTCATTTGAGATGTCACCAGTGATGTCATGAGTGATGTCACTGACCATGTCATGAGTGATGTAATATGTGACGTCATCAGCAGTGCATTGCGGGCACGCGAGTTATAGTTAGCTGAACTCAATGGTTTTGTATGAATGAAATGTCCAACTAACTATAACATGTGTGAAACCTATAGTTTTTTCATTGAAATTCTAAGGTTTTTTAAATGCTAATTCCTAACTATAACGTGGCTGAAACCTATGTTTTTTTCAGTGAATTTCTAAGGTTTTTTTAAATGTTAATTCCTAACAATAAAAAGTGTGAAACTGTTTCAAATGAATCTAGGACCCTAGTGTAATTTTCTCGATTCATGCCCTTATATAGGTATACTTTATCATATCCTTATATAGGCATAGAAATCACTACCATATTTGGCCTGAGCCTTGCAGCCCAAATACGGCATGGCTACTTCCACTAAGTTCCGAGAATCAACAACGATTTCTTGGAAAAACCTGCCTTCAGAAGCTAGGGACTTCCCCCTGCTTGAATATTAAGTTCTCCAAGCACTCCTGGCGTTTTCCAAGAATTTAGCCTTTGAGTGACATTATTAAGTCCAAACATGCGTCAAACTCGGCACCTTCAAAGTATAAATATGCCTAGGTTTGCCAAGACAAACACACAGTGGTTTGGAGCAGATCGACTATCTAATGCCCGATGCTCTGTAGCAGCAAGTGCCGAAGGAAGCCGACCCTCCAACTGACGCACTGAGAGAGACGCTGTCTTTTCTCTTGCCGAGAAATCCAGCTCCAGTGTTTTCTGGCTTACCCTTGCGGGAATCTGGGAAATCGAGTCCTGAGAGAGAGATACAAGACCTGCTTCATTCTAAAACTAAGGTACGGAGCTGATTAGACTTCTTAGAGAATTCTTGGAATAGATTCCTGGCAGAGAACTACTAAACTTAGGCTACTCCTCACTTACTTCTTCCCTAGTACTAGACTTAGGTTAGGTACACCGGGGTAGGCGTATTTTAGAAGCACCAGTTGAGTACTTTTATCATTATTTATTACTGTATGTATTTTATACATTTTATGCACTTCATGGCTTAGAAACTATATTATGCTTTTACAGTACTACTTTATAATACTGTTTGTATTATATGCCTTGTACTTTATAACCAGTATTACGATTGTAGCAGTTCATGTTCAATGATTGAGAAAGAAGACTGTTCAATAAATACTTTTATTGAAAACAACCCTCTCTCTATTTCTCTGCATCTCTGGTGAAATGAAGCATGCACAATTGACTGAGTAAAATAGTTATCTATTGTTTCCGCCACTCTAGAGATTTAATTTCTTATTCTGGGGAAACAAAATTGTCATGTTTATGCGGTTGTCAGAAACGAATCCCTTCTTGTTTATTCGAGAAAGTTTCTAGTGATCTCTGAGCTAGCTAGCACTCACTATTAAGTTTAATATATTCGGTAGAGACCTAGTCGACCTCAGTCCTACGTCTAAACTACAGTATATATTATTCCAATGTGCAGAGCCTATTGGGAATATAGGTACTACACTACATGGCGCCCAACATTTGGTAAGGCGATAATTTAACGCTAGATACTAGAGTAACTCAGTCGTGCTTTTCACACAGCCCCCTTTTTCCCGTAAAATACTCCAATAGACGTCGAGAGTGGGTAAAAGGTTAATATCCGCCAAAACTGAGTAGGACAAAAATCCTATGTGTTAGTTTTTGGTTTATTCAACATTGAAGGATACAATGTTCCAAAATATTGTGCACCTAATCTTTGTTTCCTTGAAACTTGTTCTGCAAACTTTTCAGTCAGTAAAATAATAATGTCTGACAATGAGGTAGATGCAGCAGCAGCTCAAGCTGTCTTAGATGACACAAATCGCCAACAAAATGACGCAGATGCAATAATCATCCCAGTAAATGTAAGAAAAACCATAACTATAAAACTTATAGAAAATGGGGTATCATCAAGGGGTGGGAGAGTAATCTTTGTTATAGAGGCACATGAATATCGGCAGACAGATGTATTCTATTCATGGATTCTATTTCCTGCAACAAATGCAGTAACACACGAGTTCCACTACTACAAATTAGAGGGACCTCCAGCGGAATATGTTCCTTTCGAGGACGTTGAAATTCCGTTAACTTACCGGGAACATCAGGTCTGGTTTAAAGTCGTCCTACAACATCAAAATCACATAACCAGGCTCGGTCCACTAGTTAGACCAGGAGCAACATGGCCGGTACTAGCCAGCTACACACCACATCCTGACATTAACGGAATGACAGGTCCAGAACTGTTAGCTCAGGTGAAACAGTTAATTAAAATGCACAGACAATTGGTTCAATATGTCATGCAGACTTTAACTGTCCAACCAGCTATAGAAAATCCTCAGCACACCCCTCACCAGGGGAACACAAATAAAATAACACCACAGACTATACAATCAGTCATTGGTAAATTACCCGCAAAGAGGGAACACATTCCGTTCTGGTTAGCTCAAAATATTACTCAGATAGAGTAACCAAAAAACATAAAGCAGCAGACAAGGTCAAGCACAATGGTTCTATGTGTTCTTGATATTAGGTGGTGCAATCGCTTCCGACATCCGCTGCTTAAGGATGTACAAGTTACAACAGTACAAGAAAGCCAAAATGGAAGGTGCACTCAAATGAAGTCAATGGAGAAAAGTAATTTATAAATAACTTCTTCATCAGAGTATTCTGTAAGCAAAGGCACAGCCAACGCGTTTTGTTCCCTTTTTTGCCTTGGGAACAATCGTAAACCGACACAGTATATGAACCGGGATAAGGACGTTCTGGCTTGACCAATTAAGGTCTCCTTGGCTTGGATTGTAGCAGCCCTAGTTGAAATATATTGGAAATTCCAGTCAGCCCTTCCCGATGAAGATTCCTGAAGCCGTGACCTTATCACAGGCACTTTCTGTCTATGTTCGGTCTAGGTCACCATTTGACCTGCAGCTTCGAAGATACCGGGAACACGAATCGGGGGTTTAATACTATAAGATCGCCACATTATAACGAGAAATTATAACGAAGACGTAATGGTGCAATTTGATTAATTTTTAACATCTCTTAACTTGGGGATCTGAATAGCGTTTGGACTACAAATGAATCCACTACACCGACTGGAATTTCTAATATATTTCAACTAGGGCTGCTACAATCCAAGCCAAGGAGACCTAATTGGTCAAGCCAGAACGTCCTTTTCCCTGTTCATATACTGTGTCAGATTACGATTGCCCTGTCCTGATATTACTAGTTTGCCCTGACGAAGTTCCCAAGGCAAAAAAGGGAACGAAACGCGTTGGCTGTGCCTTTGCTTACAGAACACTCTGAATGAAGAAGAAGTTATTTATAAATTACTTTTCTCCATGGACTTCATTCGAGTGCACCTTCCATTTTGGCTTTCTATAACTCAGGTAGAGGCAGTATTTCCTGATAGTACACCTCATGAGAAACACAGAATTCTGACAATCTGATTACCCATGGGGATAGCACAACATGTGGAGGACTGTGACACTTGGGGTACAGTCTTTGCTTCAATCTACACAAAAACACATGGTGTACCCTCCATGGCGGTAATACCAGATGTTCTGAGGCAGATTCAAAATGAATGTGGTCCAGAACCGGCCTTAAATCTAGGTATGACATCACTGAAAGATTTAAAACAGCTCTCAGCTATATTATTAGCTAACATTAAAGGTGAAGCAGCATCCGTGGCAATCCGCCAAAAGTTAAAAGAAACAGATATAACAGATCAACCATATGAGCTTGCTAGAATTATTGAAAAATCTTATGAAGAATTAGGAAGAGATAGTTTGGTTGGGAAACCAGTAGAACCTGAATTAACAGAAAATCCTGAGAAGGTGTTTATTAAAAATAATCCCACTACTCCTAAAAAGAAGTGGGAAAAGACTAAACAGACTCTTCCTAGAGAGAAACGTTCTCAGTCCAGAGGAAGATCTCCCCAAAGGGGAGGTAGGTCTCCCAAACGGGAGCCCTCTGAAAAAAGGTATAACCTTAGGAATAGGGATAATTTGAAAAAACCTGACATCTATCAAGATAATGATACACGTCCCTTTCGATCTTTTCAGACTCCCTCGCAGAAATCAGAAAGAAGAGGACGGTCAGAACACAAGGAAGAACGCGTCAAGTCTGAAGACAAAGAACCCGTTCACCAAAGTAAAAAAGCTCAATTTTCCAAAAAGAAGGTAGCAAGCATAAATATCAGACATGCCGAGGATCTTGAGGACACAACTCAAGAACGTCGAGTGGGCTCGAACAATGCCAGACAGTGCAGCAGAAGTCACCATAGTACGCAGGATCCTGAAGGATCATCTGGAGACAGTGGACTTGAATGAATCCATTCAAGGTGAAACTGCAGACACCAGGGTTATGAGGAAAAAGAAATTTTACATGGCCAATATGTCCCCTGCGTGTACCCCAACGTTTAGTGTACGTGCATGTCACCCATGCATTTTCCCTCTATGGCCTGCAATAATGATGCCTCTGCATTTACGTCCCACATTAGGATGCCAGTCACCAAGTCTTCCATAAAAGAAACGTTAATTTTGCACTGAGGCCCATGTGGCCCATGTGTTTGCATTGTGCACTTTTAATATATCGCGAATAACCCATTTCTCCATTTTGTGGCTCAGCCAGTCCCCGAATTGAGATTTCATGCCTCCAGACACTCTGAGGGCTGCAGCTACGTATCCCTGACCTCGCATACTTTTGGCTAAGCCGAGAGGGGCCCAGTACGGGGTGCCAAGACAGTATTGTGCACAACAGTTATCTGCTTGCTCTACAGAATCACATTCCTGCCTGGTGAAGGAAGTAAACAGAACCCGTCTGCAGAGATAGGGCATAGCCTTTCTGTCTCCGTTTAAGTGATTTACAGAGCTCGCGTCCATAGAAAGCTCAAGGCCCCCTCGCAATGAACGAAGAAATAGATGCCCACACTGGCTCTTGGTGATGAGCGACCTTTGCTTCAGATAATACATCCATGGACTTAAGATATCAGACAATACCAGACGTGCTGGTCGCCCTGACACTGAAGGCCTCCCTACCAGACCGAAAGTCAGCTCCCCCCAGTTACACGTCAGTTGCACGTCATGATCAAGTTGCACACACAAGTAGGGCAAAGTTCCAGCTGGCCATGCAACCCCCTCCATGTATCCACCCACCTATGACTCACCTATGACTTCTCAAGTGAACGCCCACATGTACGCCCTCATGCACGCCCACATGTTCTTATCTCTCTTTCTATTGCTCTGCCTGAAGCGCTCCTCCCTATTGTGCGAAATTGAATGTATAAATATTGTACTCTGTGAATAAAGTTTAGAAGACCCTTCCTGAACCCTCGTGTTAATGGAACCGATTCTCCCCTAACTCGAGTTATTGAAATAAAGCCCTTTTGAATCGGACACCATGGACTCTGCCTCTCATTTTATGCATAACCCTTTGTTTATTTATAGAAATTATGACAGGGTACTACTTTATTTACCACATAAATCTGGCGCCCGAATAGGGACAAATCCCCTTCCCCATGCGCCGGAGACGTAGGTCCAGCCCTTGCCCCCATCTACAGCCGTGACGGACTTCAAAGTGTACACGCCAGCGGGACTTCCCGCTTACTCCCTCAGGCCCACGGAGGAGACGGACTGCGACCATGCATCCACACGAGGCGGTGAGGATCGCGGATCATCCCAACCAGAGCCCAACCCGTGAGAGAGCAAGGTCCGAGGTTTCCAGAGGTCCACCTGTTTCAGCGCATGCGCAGTATCAAGTGTCCGAGGCCTTCAAGTTCTGCTTCCCGGTGAGTACTACTATTGGGAACGCATAAAGATAAAGACGGGTTCATTTACATGAACACGGTAAAGACGTGTCTCATTTACGAGACCGGAATGGTTGTGCTGTATTCCAGTGCATAAAGTTAACTGTTTTCAAGTACATGGAGTTAAACTGTATCTGTTTTAGTGTTTTAGTGTTTTAGTGTTAATGATTGTTTCAGTCAGACTATTTTGGTGTGTATTGTGTTTTCATTATGTTGGTTTCAACATGCCACTGTTTTCAAAATTACGTCAGATAGGGACCAGAAAAGGTATACTAGAAGAGCCAGTTAACATCCCGCCTAGAGACACACCTGGTCATTATATGTGTAATAAACATGGGCTAGATTCCATATTGTATTTAGACCTATGGGTAGATTACACAAAGGATTTAGAGGAAAATAACAGATGGCCTGTGTCGGGAACGTGGGATTCTGAATGCATTATGAGAGTAGAGGAAGCGCTATGGAAAAAGAAATCAAGACCCTCTCAGAAAGATGCCATTGAGTTATGGCGCAAAGAAGCACATAGGAGAACAGAGAAAGAATTCAACCAAGCAGAGAGAACTAAACAAGCAGCGGAAAAAGCCAAAGAAAAAGAGCTGCGGGAGGAGGGGGAACGGGTCAAAGCAGAACAGGCTGATAGAGAAAGAAATGCCGTTGTTACTGGTATTTATCCCGTCCTCTCAGAGGAACTAGCTAGAGTGACCCCCTCAGAAACACCCCGTAGATCGCGAACGCCACCACCTGTACCCTATAGAGTACGTAGAATAAAGCCGACAGCATCCGAGGCGTTTATTTCCTCCTATCTAGAAGAGTCTCCACCGGACTACGCAAACACAGATTTCCCTCCGCCCCCACCAGCGGAACAGCTCCAACAGCTCCAGCAGCTCGTGAAAGACGACGAGGGGCCAGGGGCCATAGGGGGAGGGGGGCCTACTATAGATGTAGCAATCCCTACTGTATATACGATCCAAAACCAGGAAAGGGCTCAATGCTCGTGATTTCACTAAGACTAAGACAGGCCGTCGCATATCTGGACAAACTACCAGATATGAAAGACCACCTCGATAAAATATACCGTTTCATTATAATGGGGGAGGGACCCGAGTGTGTAGCACAGGCCATGCAAAACAGAAAGGCAGTATTTCCTGATAGTACACCTCATGAGAAACACAGAATTCTGACAATCTGATTACCCATGGGGATAGCACAACATGTGGAGGACTGTGACACTTGGGGTACAGTCTTTGCTTCAATCTACACAAAAACACATGGTGTACCCTCCATGGCGGTAATACCAGATGTTCTGAGGCAGATTCAAAATGAATGTGGTCCAGAACCGGCCTTAAATCTAGGTATGACATCACTGAAAGATTTAAAACAGCTCTCAGCTATATTATTAGCTAACATTAAAGGTGAAGCAGCATCCGTGGCAATCCGCCAAAAGTTAAAAGAAACAGATATAACAGATCAACCATATGAGCTTGCTAGAATTATTGAAAAATCTTATGAAGAATTAGGAAGAGATAGTTTGGGTGGGAAACCAGTAGAACCTGAATTAACAGAAAATCCTGAGAAGGTGTTTATTAAAAATAATCCCACTACTCCTAAAAAGAAGTGGGAAAAGACTAAACAGACTCTTCCTAGAGAGAAACGTTCTTAGTCCAGAGGAAGATCTCCCCAAAGGGGAGGTAGGTCTCCCAAACGGGAGCCCTCTGAAAAAAGGTATAACCTTAGGAATAGGGATAATTTGAAAAAACCTGACAGCTATCAAGATAATGATACACGTCCCTCTCGATCTTTTCAGACTCCCTCGCAGAAATCAGAAAGAAGAGGACGGTCAGAACACAAGGAAGAACGCGTCAAGTCTGAAGACAAAGAACCCGTTCACCAAAGTAAAAAAGCTCAATTTTCCAAAAAGAAGGTAGCAAGCATAAAGATCAGACATGCCGAAGATCTTGAGGACACAACTCAAGAACGTCGAGTGGGCTCGAACAATGCCAGACAGTGCAGCAGAAGTCACCATAGTACGCAGAATCCTGAAGGATCATCTGGAGACAGTGGACTTGAATGAATCCATTCAAGGTGAAACTGCAGACACCAGGGTTATGAGGAAAAAGACATTTTACATGGCCAATATGTCCCCTGCGTGTACCCCAACGTTTAGTGTACGTGCATGTCACCCATGCATTTTCCCTCTAAGGCCTGCAATAATGATGCCTCTGCATTTACGTCCCACATTAGGATGCCAGTCACCAAGTCTTCCATAAAAGAAACGTTAATTTTGCACTGAGGCCCATGTGGCCCATGTGTTTGCATTGTGCACTTTTAATATATCGCGAAAAACCCATTTCTCCATTTTGTGGCTCAGCCAGTCCCCGAATTGAGATTTCATGCCTCCAGACACTCTGAGGGCTGCAGCTACGTATCCCTGACCTCGCATACTTTTGGCTAAGCCGAGAGGGGCCCAGCACGGGGTGCCAAGACAGTACTGTGCACAACAGTTATCTGCTTGCTCTACAGAATCACATTCCTGCCTGGTGAAGGAGGTAAACAGAACCCGTCTGCAGAGATAGGGCCTAGCCTTTCTGTCTCCGTTTAAGTGATTTACAGAGCTCGCGTCCGTAGAAAGCTCAAGGCCCCCTCGCAATGAACGAAGAAATAAATGCCCACACTGGCTCTTGGTGATGAGCGACCTTTGCTTCAGATAATACATCCACGGACTTAAGATATCAGATAATACCAGACGTGCTGGTCGCCCTGACACTGAAGGCCTCCCTACCAGACCGAAAGACAGCTCCCCCCAGTTAAACGTCAGTTGCACGTCATGATCAAGTTGCGCACACAAGTAGGGCAAAGTTCCAGCTTGCCATGCAACCCCCCCATGTATCCACCCACCTATGACTCACCTATGACTCCTCAAGTGAACGCCCACATGTACGCCCTCATGCACGCCCACATGTTCTTATCTCTCTTTCTCTTGTTCTGCCTGGAGCGCTCCTCCCTATTGTGCGAAATTGAATGTATTGAATGTATAAATATTGTACTCTGTGAATAAAGTTTAGAAGACCCTTCCTGAACCCTTGTGGTGATGGAACCGATTCTCCCCTAACCCTTTGTTTATTTATAGAAATTATGACAGGGTAATACTTTATTTACCACAGTTAGTGTACCCCACAAGTTATATGAAGTAACACTCCGGATGGAGGGGGACTTAACTAGAAAAATAAGAGCACTCTTTTGGAAGAAGCTCTCTAAGGGCTACGACATTCTTCTAGCTGAACAAGACTGGCCACCTGAATTTATCAGGGAGTGCCCACATGGCGAAGAGATAATTATGCCAGCCTTCTCAAATGATATTCCAATTCACAAAAAATATACATATGCCAGAAAATGCGCAGTGGCCCTGGCTCCTGCATTATATAAAAATCATGTAGGATTGGATGAGGATTCTCCTCACCAAAAAATCCATTTAAAAAATCAACCTGCTGCACAAAGGCAGTACCCAGTTAAGCACGAAGCTAAAAAACAAGTCAGGGAGATATTAAATCAACTTGAATACCAAGGGGTGATTGAAACATGCACCTCATCAATGAACAATCCTTTGTTTCCTGTGTCCAAACCAGACAATTCATATCGTCTAGTATTGGATTACAGACATTTGAACTCCTGTTGCAAAACATTTGCAGTACAAAATGCACATACTACAGCACTGATGAATAACATCGTGCGCAAAAAATATAAAACCACATTAGATATTTCAAATGGGTTTTTCTGTCAAAACATTGCACCTGAAAGCAGGCCTCTGACCGCTTTCTCAATTATAGGGACACATCGACAATTTTGCCGTCTCCCCCAGGGATTCAAGAATAGTCCAGGGTTATTTTTAGCCAGAGTAAGAGAGTTACTACAAACGTACAATGATGAGACATTATCATATGTTGATGACATCTATCTTACAGACAATGATTTGGACAGGCACTTGGAAAGAGTGAACACCATAATACTGGGGTTCGCCTCTGAAGGGTATGAATTCAATTTCAAGAAATCACAAATTGCCCACCTCAATGTCCTATTTCTAGTGTACGAGTTATCAAGTGAAAGCAAAAGCCTGGCAGCAAACTTTCTAGAGAAATGTGCGCTGCTCCAAGCTCCAAAAACACTGAAAAACCTGCAGTCCATTCTAGGTTTCCTGAATTTTGGAAGAACATACGTTCTGAATTACTCAGAAAGGGTTAAACCTCCCTACGAACTAATCAAACCTTATTTCAAACCAACTAATTGGACTCAAACACACACAGAAATTCTGCGTTCAGTCCAAACAGACATGTTCACAAAAACAAAGTTACAGACACGCGAAAACATGCGCAATCTTGTGATCCGAATCATCCCAGGGAGAAAAGGGAGAAAAGAAGGAGAAACTGTACCAATAGCATACAAATCACACTTGTACACACAAGCTGAAATGAAGTTCACTTCCACTGAGAAAATTCTGACAGCGGTTCAAACTGCAGTAGCAAAAGAGAGAGCTCTCGCGCAGGGTAAACGCATAATGATCGTTACACCTTAGGGGCAGTGACAAAAGCAAGCTTCGCAAATGTTGAAGCTCTACATCCGAGATGGATACAATGGGTTAACCTCTTGCTGCAACAGATGTTGAATACATTTTTGACCCCAGCTTGAAAACACAAGAATTTCTCCAATACGAACACGATTATCCTCTGCCGACCAAAAGCCTGCCTCTAGAACATTACGACTGTATAATATATACAGACGCAAATTCAGACCTATGGTCACTAAAACTCAATGACTCGGAGACTGTACAGCTCAGCGAGCTGAACTACAGGTTTTCAAAATGGTGCTTGAAAATACAGATCGCGAATTCCCCACACTAATAGTGTGTGATACGTATTACTGCGTACTGGGTTCAGAATAGCAGAATGGATTCAAAAATGCTAAAGGTGCCACAATCAAGCATAAAATGCTTTGGGAACAAGTAGTTCTTTTACAGAAAGAACTATAAAAGACTCACGTGATTCATACACTGAGTCATCAGCGTGATAGCGTTCACGTCGCAGGGAATTCATTGGCTGACGAGGCCGCGAAGGCAGCTGTACTAACGGCTTCCGTAGCGGCAATCACTCGGTCTAAAACAAAAATAGACAGCCAAATAATGCAAGCTGGCACTGCTTCAGTCAAAGACAGTGGTAAGACTGTCTTTGACTGTCTTTGAAGGCTTTCCAGTAAAGTACTGATGCGATTAATGTTCCTTTTGCTCAAATCCCTGGAGTGGGGGATAGGGCAATCCCAAACATGGAGCATAGGTTAGGACTAATTGTAGCAGCACATGAAGGGCTTGCATCTACACACACAGGTGTATCTGCCACAGTGTCATTATTAAAACAGAGATACTGGTGGCCTCGCATGAGGAAACAAACTAGAAACTATGTTCTAGAATGTGAAATCTGCCAGAAAATACAAGTTTCTACAGTGAAACGTCCTGCACAGATGCCCCTTCTGATTGCAGATAAACCACTAGTGTGTGTTTACCTGGACCACTGTGGTCCCTTAACAAGGGATGGCAACTATAAATATAAAATATGGTCACAGTGGATTCCTGCACAAGATTTTTTGGTTATGGCCCCAGCGCTCGGCTGACGTCAGAACTGTTATAAAGGGTTTGCGAGTCTTTATCGGCACATACGCAATCGGCACGCTACATTCTGACTAGGGTCCTGCGTTTAGCTCTCGAGCTTACAAGGAGGCTATGGTTAGCTTGGGAGTTACATTGCGGTATTCTAGTCCCTTCCATCCTGAGGGTAATGCGGTAGTGTAAAGAAAAAACTGTGACATAAAGCAATCCATAACAGCTAAGGTATTAGGTTCGGGTGATGGGTGGGTCAAACATTTAATAAGTGTCCAACGTAGTCTTAACAATTTGCCAAGAAACTCTTTGGGGGAATTACTGTTTGGTACTAGAATGATAATCGAAGACCTAGATTGTCAAACTTCAGTGGTGGAACAAAAACCCTTTGATATCAAAGATCGTTTGGATGTTTTACAGGACTTAAATGAAACAAGAAGAAGTCTAAGTAATACGATACAAAAGCCAAAAGCCACTGAAGAAAAACCATCTGTACCAGCAAGACCTGTCTGGATTCCAAAGATTGGGGATCTAGTCAGGGAAAAGATAGCGGTGAAGAAGGAATTTGTGCCTTCTTACAGAAAAGCAGTATCTGTCTTAGCAATCCAAGGAACAAGATCAGTAGTACTACCGCCCGTGCTGGTAAAAAGGAAAGCCGAGTCATGTCCATCGACCTGGTCAAACCACAACATGTGGCCAATAATAAGTAGTAGGCCTAGTGGACTCCCAAGATGTTGCAGAAGGCCAAATCTTGCTACTATCCAAGAGGTTCAGACTGAAAGACTTTATGGCTGAGATACCCGCCACCCCCTCTCAACACAATCCCCAAGAATTGGGAAACCGGAAACCGTTCTTGAACTTTTGGAAGGCGGGAAGGGAGTCACCCTTCCCGGCCGTATTTATTAAAAATATGAAACAAAATTAAAACATTAAAATAACAGTTTCATATTATGTACAATTTCATTTCCACATTACGATGTTTGGCTAACCTTAACAGATCTCTAATACAAAGGTTCTCCTAGCCGAACTAACATCCTACAAAACATTTGACTTGAAATTGTACATCCTAACGTTAAGGGCCAACGGCAAGGTCGTAACCGGTGTCAGATCCCTAAACCAGAAATACCCCCCTCACTTGTGAGAGGAGTGACCGCACAGAGGCGTACCTCAAGTGCATCTACCAATTTCCCTTTGTACTTGACGGGGGCCCCAATAAACTCGACGCCATTTAACGGTCGTTCGAGGACTCGTGTGAGGTGTCTAAAAGGTAGCGTAAACCCCCTCCCGCACCCCACACAACTTACCCATCTGCCGTCGCAGATGTCCTGGCCCCGGGAAATTCCCCAGGAGGGGCCGTAGCCCCTCCTATCCAGGAAGGGGCCTTGACCACCTTTCCTTTCCTTCCGGCGGCCTCTCCTTAGACAGGACCGCCTCCCCGTTGAGGGGCCAATTGGCCACCTCCCCCGCGCGCTCCCATCCGTAATGGGTGACGCCCCCTCATAGGGATCTTCGAATTACTGCTCACCGATCATGACCTTACCGCCCGACCAAAATAAATACGACAAGTCTAACTAAGTTACTAAGATTACAAAGCAAACATCACTTATTACCAAGCGTGAATACTGCTCAATCCTTGTTCCAAAACTTTATTTGCAAAATATACTGAAAATAACCAATCTTTATTGCATCTTAAGAAATTTCACGATATCATCACAACCTGTAAGAAAACAGAGAAAACAAAAGATACTATATCAACTGTATTCACAACAAATCGCTGTCTTCAGGGGCTGGTGGGTGGGTCAAAATTGGCTCTTCGTTCCGTCTCGAGCTCACGTGCAGCGGGGAGGTGCAGCTTCAGAGCACAGGAACAAGAGGATGCTTTCTTGGCTTCCGCTCCTTTTATCCGTCTTCAGGGTGGGCGTGAACCCGCCCCCGCCTGCCTCCGAGGGCGTGGCCGGCCGCGTCGGTGTCTAGGCCAGCCCACTCTAGGGCGGGAAAAAGGCGCGCCCTGGCTACGCCGCTTCGGGCATACCAGCCGAGACTCGCCTCCCGCCCAAGATGGCTTCCCGGGGGGATCGAGGTACTCCACCATACGTTCGGGGGGACCGAATGGTCGCCCCTTTCCATATGGCTGAGATACCCGCCACCCCCTCTCAACACAATCCCCAAGAATTGGGAAACCGGAAACCGTTCTTGAACTTTTGGAAGGCGGGAAGGGAGTCACCCTTCCCGGCCGTATTTATTAAAAATATGAAACAAAATTAAAACATTAAAATAACAGTTTCATATTATGTACAATTTCATTTCCACATTACGATGTTTGGCTAACCTTAACAGATCTCTAATACAAAGGTTCTCCTAGCCGAACTAACATCCTACAAAACATTTGACTTGAAATTGTACATCCTAACGTTAAGGGCCAACGGCAAGGTCGTAACCGGTGTCAGATCCCTAAACCAGAAATACCCCCCTCACTTGTGAGAGGAGTGACCGCACAGAGGCGTACCTCAAGTGCATCTACCAATTTCCCTTTGTACTTGACGGGGGCCCCAATAAACTCGACGCCATTTAACGGTCGTTCGAGGACTCGTGTGAGGTGTCTAAAAGGTAGCGTAAACCCCCTCCCGCACCCCACACAACTTACCCATCTGCCGTCGAAGATGTCCTGGCCCCGGGAAATTCCCCAGGAGGGGCCGTAGCCCCTCCTATCCAGGAAGGGGCCTTGACCACCTTTCCTTTCCTTCCGGCGGCCTCTCCTTAGACAGGACCGCCTCCCCGTTGAGGGGCCAATTGGCCACCTCCCCCGCGCGCTCCCATCCGTAATGGGTGACGCCCCCTCATAGGGATCTTCGAATTACTGCTCACCGATCATGACCTTACCGCCACAGGCCGGATAGTTGACCGGCTATCCGGACCCCCCACAACACTCCTGCCTAAAGGTCATGTCATAAAGTCTTTAGCCAGGCTATCAGGTCTCCTATGAGTAACTCGTTCCCCATCCGGGACAAATGAACACCATCCCCCAAATACATACTGTCCCCTTTAATACAACCATGCGAAATAGAATGCAGTGTACTTGAACGGAACAATCTACTCACTTTATTATTAATTTTCCTTACTGAATGATTCAGAGCAGAAACAGAAATAGCCCCCCGCCACACTTTCCGTGGGATCATATGGGACCATGCAATTGTGCACCCTGGAACTCTTCTCGCCAACCAACTTACCGTGGAAAGCATCGCCTCAAGAAGAAGTCGTCTACCAGTGGTCACCAAATCATTGCCCCCAAGATGTACTATGACTACAGACGGCGGTGACCTCGTCCGCCCTAACAAACCCTCAAAAAATGATTGAAACTGGTCAATACAGAGCCCGCCCTTTCCGTAGAAGGACACACTGTACCCGTATTCCCCAGCCACGTGAATCATGTCACCTGCTTTGAATACGTCCGCGGCACGCCTCACGTATGAGTGGCCCACGACCCACACCTCTTTTTTCACAGCCGGTGATGTCTGACCGCTGGCCCCCCGGTGTCGGGTCGACTGCACAGTCCGCCCCGCCTCGTAGGCTTGCGCAACTGAAAACCAAACAAAAACAAGAAGCGTGAGTACATCATTACAGCTTCACAACATGTGCAACCGCACATACCTCTTATAACAGTTCGAGGACCAACGCCCCACACGTTTTACTTGTTCAACATTCAGACCCCTGGCTGTAGCCTCTGTAGCAGCCCCTATCCGAAAGGAATGGGTCCCAAAGTCGCCGGGGTTCAAGCCCGCGGCCGAAATCGACATCGCAAGCACCCGCTGAAACTGAAACCTCGTCAGTGGGGTGGCGTCAGCGTGTCTTAACAAGGTCCCCCCCATGCTGCCACCCTCTGCGCTAAATATTCCTCTACGCACACAACAGGGCACATGGAAGACCCGGGGATCCTCTGAATGATTACGCAGTCCCCGATTGCACCCTGATCGGATTTGGACCTGACAAACGAGACCGTCATCGTCTCCTCCCTGACCTGAATGTGTTCCCGGCACAGTCCCCCCATCGTATCCTGCTTGTTCTTTGCCACTAATTCGCTTACCCGCATAGCCCCATGGAATGCTAATGCAAATGCGGCTCGGAACAACACTGCTTCGTACTGGGATGAACATGTTACTGGTAGCACGGACAATAACAGGGTCAACCTATCCAGACCTATCGGGTGCCTATCGTCTACTCTGCGACCCTCAAGGCGTTGCCACCCACGTAGCGCTTTCTGCACAACGAAAGACGCTGTCGGGTCCTGGATCCCATGAGCCCTTGCCATAAAGGAAATGGCGGCTCGATGCCTCTGGGCCGTAGCTACTGACTTGCCTGCCTGATGTAAAGAGAGCAGGAATCTCACTACAAACTCTTCCTGACCCCAAAGCTCCCCCCCCGGCAGTACCCAAAAAGGCCCAATAGGAACGGAACGCCCCTTCATATGCCTTCCTCGTCCTGGGTGCTAAACTCTCTCCCACGAGGTTTTGTAGTTCGGGGCACCGAGAGACCAGAGAGCTTCGGGAAAGGGTGCCGCCATTGGGTCCGCTGTGGGCAGAAAACCCCAGAAGGCCTGCATACGGAAACGAGAAAGTGCATCAGCCGCTTGGTTCATCACCCCCGGCACGTGTCGCGCCCTAAACAGTACATTCAGTTGCATGCATAACAACACAATTTCCTTGAGCAATCTCAGAATCAATTTGCATCGTGCTGCCTGACTATTGATACACTCAACCACGGTCATGTTATCAGACCAGAACACCACAGAGTGATCCCTAAACCCTTCTGGCCATGTTTTCAAAGCCACCAGAATAGGGAACAGTTCGAGAAAAGCAATGTTACTCGTCAACCCGCACTCATGCCACCATGACGGCCATTTTTGAGCCGACCATTGTGTACCCAATATGGCGCCAAAACCCATACTCCCCGCCGAGTCTGTCCAAAGCCCCAACTCCTCGGAAGACACCGCTGGTTTGTTCCAGACAATTCGACCATTGAAATCCGCCAGGAATGCAATCCAAATGCGCATGTCCTGGCGAACCTCTGCCGAGAGTCTCGTGCGATGATGTCCTTCCTTCAAGCCGACCATGGATTGTGCAATCGAGCGGGAAAAAGGGCGCGCCATCGGCATTACTCTTAGGGCAAAATTCAACTGACCCACCACCTGTTGCAATTGATGCAGGTTTACTTTCGTTGCACGAATACATGTCTCAAGGGAAAACCTGAATTTTAACACTTTGTCCTTGGGTAATCGAAAACAACCTTCCACCGAGTCGAGCTCGATCCCCAGAAACTCGATTAAGGTCGAGGGACCCACAGTCTTACCTGGCGCCAATGGCACACCGAATTGATTCATTAGGACACAAAATTCATGTAAAGCCTGTCCACACTCAGAATCCCCGACTGCCCCCAAAAACAGAAAGTCATCGAGATAGTGCATAACATGTTGAAAACCTGTCTTCCTCGTGAATACCCACTGCAGAAAACAACTGAACTTCTCGAAATAGGCACATGAAATCGAGCATCCCATTGGCATACATCTATCCATGTAATAGCGACCCTGAAACTGAAAACCAAGGAGACGCTGATCGTCTGGGTGTACCGGGAGCAACCGGAACGCTGACTCGATGTCCGATTTGGCCATCAGCGTCCCGGGCCCCAGGCGATTCAACATGGCAACGGCCTCGTCGAAAGATGCGTACCGCACCGAACATACTTCCGGGTCTATCGCGTCATTCACGGAAAGACCACGTGGGGCTGACAAATTATGTATCAGCCGAAACTCACCCGGGTCCTTCTTGGGGACCACCCCTAGAGGAGAACACACAAAGTTAGCAACCGGTGGCAAATCGAATGGACCGGCGACACGACCTCGAGTCACCTCTTTCCATATCTTTACCTGCACCACCGCCGTGTGCTGTAAGACCGACATTTGATTCTTACAGTTTGGTACCCCCTGAAAATCCCCCACTGGGATGCGGAAACCATATGAAAACCCGTTCCGTAACACCCCAGCGGAAGCATGATCCGGGTATTCGCCGAGCCAAGGAATCATTGCCATGGCGAAAAGAAGGAATATGCAAAAAAGCCATGGAACTCGTGCCTCTTGAGACCCAAATAACAGTTTGTCAAGAAGCACCTGTCTACAATGATGTAGCCTCTGACTATACCAATATGACAAAGGAAGAAGCAACTCCAAAGATTAATATCATTCCTGATGCAATTCCAACAATAGACAGAGCTTCCTCTGGCTATTTAATCAACTTTGATACATTTTCTGAGGATCCTAGTGAACCTGAAGAAACCCCAGCAAATAAAACTCTCAAAGAAAATACAACAGAACTCTTTCATAAACTTGAGAAAATATATCTGGTTTCACCATGGATTGAATTTTGTATTGGTTTAGGTGTATTTTTTCTCCTGCTATGGCTGATTTTAGTTTTAAGCTTGGGACAAATGATAGATGGAAAATACAGTACAATAAACTTGGTCCTAAAACCTCACAAATCATCCCCTCGTGAAAAGAGAGACCTGTCATCAGTAAACATCACAGCCGTTCCTATACCTGGTGGTATAGCATGGGATAGAACTGAATATGACATCTATGGCCCAGTGGAGCTGTTGAAGATTCCACACCAGTTCCACACCAGTTCAAGGTTTCTTTAAGTGGCTTTGTATCACCCAGCACATTTTCTGATGATTGGGACTTTGAGGCTATTAATAATATGATGTCAGATTTAGAAATGTCTGCAAAATTTACAGGACATTAACACTTAGAAGGTTCATCAGATTATGAACTAATGTATTGTTTTAATTACTATGGGCACCACTATTTGCACAAATCTGCAAGTTCTTGGAATGTTTTTACATGTAATCAATGGGAACATGGTCCCACGCCACCAAAAGGCAGCTCAAAAACATTTCATGAAAAGTTTTCGTACTTCTCAGGGTTTAATGTTA
Source organism: Lissotriton vulgaris (assembly GCF_964263255.1). NCBI lineage: Eukaryota > Metazoa > Chordata > Amphibia > Caudata > Salamandridae > Lissotriton > Lissotriton vulgaris. The sequence goes on from NW_028243243.1 coordinate 29,002, forward strand.
CAAATCCAGAAACGTTATATTTCAACAATATAAATAAGACAGGAATGAAATCAATTTTGACCAATACTAAACACATTTATTCTGCAAACTTTTATGCTCAGCTGTCTACATTAGGTTTCGACTTTTGGAAAGACAACATTGAGACTAAAACAGTCTGGGGCACGAAAGATTGGCATGTACAAGGTTTAGAAGCCTTGTTCAGAGCCTGCATTACACCAGAACATATAATGTTTTTAAATGACACTGTTCAACAGACTTCTTGTCTTGGCCTGGCTAAGATAAAAGATTTAAATAAACCGCCTATACCTAAAGCCACTTCTGAGAGTAATGACACTACAGAAAATGAGGTAGATGTAACATATATTTTAACACAAAACAGAACTAATCCTGATTTGAAAAAATGGTTAATCTGGCCCACAGACACCAATAACTGTCACAATAGATTCCTGAACAAAACGCAGGGGTTAAAACTGAACAGGCCAGATCCAAGATACTCCCAGAGACAACATCCAGGGAAAGTAAAAACATACAGTGTAGGAAAACTATGCATTGAGTGGCTAAAGAAATCCACACTTCCGGAAATCAAACAACACTTATCTTTACTTAAAGAAGGCAATGATTTGCGAGATTCCTTAATGGGGCCTCGCAAACCACGGCAAAAACGTTTCATATACGCGGTACATACGCTGCGTACAACGAATCTTGGAAAATAACGCAAAAGGAAACTGCAGAAAGAATACAAGAAATTGATCCTATTCATTTAGAGAAAGCTCTCTCTGTAGTGGACAATGAGTTAACGACTCTGTCCTCCAGAATATATTCATTGGACAGCATTGTATCCTCAATAAATCAATCAATCAATCATGGACATTTGTATAGCGCGCTTCTCACCCGGAAGGATCTCAAGGCGCTGGGGGGGGGTCCGCTGCTGCTCAAAGAGCCAGGTCTTGAGGAGCTTCCTGAATGAAAGGTGATCCTGGGTCAGTCGAAGGTGGATGGGGAGGGAGTTCCATGTCTTGGCCGCCAGGTAGGAGAAGGATCTTCCCCCGGCGGTGGCTTTACAGATGCGTGGTACGGCGACGAGGGCGAGGCTGGTCGAACGAAGCTGGCGGGTGGGCGCGTAGAAGGTCAGGCGGTTGTTGAGGTACTTGGGGCCCAACTTGTGGAGGGCCTTGTGTGCGTGGGTGAGGAGCCTGAACGTGATCCTCTTGCTGACGGGGAGCCAGTGCAGGTCTCTCAAGTGGCCGGAGATGTGGCTGTGTCGGGTTCTGGCGGTGGCGGGATCGTTGGTGAGGGATAGGATCAGCTGGATGTCGTCGGCATAGGAGATGATGTTGAGGTTGTGTTTGCATGCGATGGCTGCGAGAGGGCTCATGTAGATGTTGAAGAGGGTTGGGCTGAGTGATGATCCTTGTGGTACGCCGCAGATGACTTCGGTGGCCTTGGATCTGAACGGGTGGAGGTGGACTCTCTGGGTTCTTCCGGCTAGGAACGAGATGATCTGCTCAAGTGCTTTCTCTTGGACTCCGATGTTGCTGAGGCGCTGCACTAGTGTGCGGTGGCAGACAGTGTCGAATGCTGCAGAGAGATCTAGGAGGATGAGGGACGCTGTTTCCCTGTTGTCGAGCAGGGATCTGATGTCATCAGTGGCTGCTATGAGGGCGGTCTCAGTGCTGTGTTTGGCTCGAAAACCAGACTGCCAGGGGTCGAGGGATCCGTTTGTCTCGAGGAAGGCGGCAAGCTGTCAGTTGACGGTCTTCTCGATGACTTTGGCACGAAAAGGGAGGAGCGAGATGGGGCGGTAGTTCTTGAGGTCGGTGGGGTCTGCAGTTAGTTTCTTCAGGAGGGCGCTGAGCTCGGCATGCTTCCAGGTCTCCAGGAAGGTGGCGGTGTTGAAGGATGTGTTGATGATGTCCCGGAGTTGGGGTGCGATGATGGCCTTGTTGAAGACGTCGTGGGGGCAGGGGTCGGTTGGTGATCCGGAGTGGATGGAGTTCATCATGCGGGTTGTGTCAACGGTGCTGATCGGGGTCCAGGCGCGGAGGGTGGTGGTGGGGGACGTTGGTTTGGTGGTTGGGTGCGCGGTAAATGCGCCGAAGCTGTTGTGTATATCGAGGCAAGTGAGTCACAGAGGTCTTGCAAGGGGGTGATGTTGTTGTTTCTGGCGCTGGGGTTGTAGAACTCTTTGACGATGCTGAAGAGTTCCTTGTTGTTGTGGGCATTGTTGTCCAGTCGTTCTGTGAATGCTGTCTTCTTGGTGATGCGGATCAGCTGGTGGTGTTTGAGGGTGGCATGCTTGAGGGCAGTCATGTTGTCTGTGGTCTGGTCGTGGCACCAGGCTTTCTCGAGGGTGCGGCAGTTCTTCTTGGAGTTCTTGAGTTCGTCGGTGAACCAGGAGGATTTCTTGCTGCCGGGTCTGCTGGGAGGGTTCTTCAGTGGTGCGAGGTCATTGGCGCAGTTGGTGAGCCACTGTGTGAGGTTGCTGGCTGCTTTGTTGGGGTCCGTTGTGCTGGCGGGAGGGTTCTGGCGGAGGGAGGTGGTGAGCTGCTCAGTGGTGATCTTGCTCCAGTTTCTTCGAGGAATCTGTTGCGGGTGGTGGTGGGTCGTTGTTCTTCTGAAGCTGAAGTGGATGCAGCTGTGGTCAGTCCAGTGGAGTCTGGTGGAGTGGCTGAAGGAGATGTGCTTGCTGGAGGAGAAGACGGGGTCAAGCGTGTGGCAGTTGTGGTGGGTGGGGGTGTTCACCAGTTGCTTGAGTCCGAGATTGGGGAGGTTGTCCAGTAGGGTGGTGGTGTTGCTGTCCTTGTTGTTCTCCAGGTGGAAGTTGAGGTCCCCTAGGAGGATGTAGTCGGTGGAGGGGAGAGCCTACGGGCTGATGAAGTGTGCGATGTCTTCGCTGAATTGTGTGCATGGTCCCGGGGGTCTGTAGATGAGGGTGCCTCTGAGGGTGGTCTTGGGATCGGTGTGTATCTGGAAGTGGAGGTGTTCGGCGGCAGTGAAGGTGTCGTCGGGGTTGGTCATGATGTGGATGGTGTTCTTGTGTACGATGGCAAAGCCTCCTCCAGTCTGGTTGATGCGGTCCTTCCGGCTGATCTTGTATCCATTGGGATGGCTATGGCGATGTCAGGCGCTGAGTAGGCATTCATCCTGGTTTCTGGAAGGAAGTCGACTCTGGTGATGTTGTGTCGAGCAGGTTCCAGAGTTCGAGGGCGTGTCTGTAAACGGAGCGGGTGTTGAGCAGGATGCACTTGAGGTGGTTGCTGCTGGTGCTCGGCTTGTCAGGTGCGGTGCAGGTCAGGATGCAGGTGCACTTGCAGGCTTGGCAGGTGAAGGGTACGTGGGTGCGTTTGGGGGTGGCTCGGCAGCAGGCGGGGTTCCGGCCAGGTTTGAGTGCGTTGAGGGTGGCGGCGTCGTTGGTCCGTCGTGTGGGCTGGCATCTTCGGGGGCCAGGGGTCCTGACGCTTAGGGTGGTCCAGGCGCGGACTGGCGCAGACGTGCTTGCCTTTGGCGCGCCTTCGGTGTGCAATCGGCGTGCCCGCTGCGCGTACTTGCAGACTCTGCCATAAGTGAAGAGTGTGGGGGAAGAGGGAGGGAGGAGCAGCTGGGAGGCGGGAGCGGGGTGGTGAATGGGAAGGGGAGATGTCCTAATAGAGAAGGGGGCGGGGCCGCAGGGGAGCAGGGGCAGGGAGCGGGGAGCAGGGTGCAACGGCGGAAAAGGCAGTAAAAACGGCAGAAAGACAGGACTGACTCAAACAGGGACACCACACGGGGGGAAGAAAAAACAACAGTCAGAGTCACCACACGGGGAGAAAACAGCACAACTGGCACAGAGAAACAAAAGAAGGCACAGGGGTCATGACCTCAGGAGCGGTGGCGAGCGGTGGGAGCAAGGAGACCGGGTGAACTCAGGAGGAGTCACGAGGCCGGTGGAGCGACCGTCTCTGACGAGGTCAGGTCAGGTCACCTCTGCAATTGATATAATGGAACAGGACTTGCTAATGTTACAACATGGCCAGGCTCAATTACGTTCTATAACACAGTTAGGCTGGGCATTGAAAAATCTTCGTTCAGGCTACATGCCATGGCGTCTAATCAACACAACGTCATTGTTTGCTGTCTTTAACCTTACAGATAAACAAATCTCTTTGGCACAAAGAGGAGCACACTATAAGGTGCTGAGCATTGAAAAATTGGAAAGATTACCATTGACAGTTTCTGAGAAGCCCGTCATTGAATGGATAATTCATGGCACCATCATGATACCAGTGATGATTTTCCAATTTCAGTATTGTCTACAGCATATGCCAGCGGGCCTGTATGAAAGGTTGGGTAAAGAATACATTAAGTTGACATGGACTTTACCTTACACACACAAATGTTGGAACAAGGGAAAAGAGGAATTCCTTAGTGGTAAAAATTGTAAGAACTCACTAAGTGGTACACTTTTGTGCAAAGGTATTAATTTACATAGAGCCTGCGACGGTTCAATGAATCAATCAATCAATCAAAGACATTTATAGAGCGCACTACCTACCCGTAGGGTCTCGAGGCGCTTGGGGGGTGGGGGGGTGCCGCTACTGCTCGAACAGCCAGGTCTTGAGCTTCTTCCTGAAGGAGAGGTGGTCTTGGGTCAGGCGCAGGTCAGCCGGGAGGGAGTTCCAGGTCTTGGCGGCCAGGTAGGAGAAGGACCTTCCTCCTGTGGTGGCTCTGCGGATGCGTGGGACGGCGGCGAGGGCGTGGCTGGCAGATCGGAGGTGGCGTTTGGGAGCGTAGAAGTTGATGCAGTTGTTGAGGTAGCTCGGGCCTTGATCGTGGAGAGCTTTGTGTGCGTGGGTAAGGAGGCGGAAGGTGATTCTCTTGTTGACCGGGAGCCAGTGTAGGTCTCTAAGGTGTCCGGAGATGTGGCTGTGTCGTGGGATGTCGAGGATGAGTCTGGCTGAGGCGTTCTGGATGCGCTGGAGTCTCTTCTGGATTTTGGCGGTGGTTCCGGCGTAGAGTGCGTTGCCGTAGTCCAGTCGGCTGGTGACGAGGGCCTGGGTGACGGTCTTCCTGGTCTCAGTGGGGATCCACCAGAAGATCTTCCACAGCATGCGCAGGATGTTGAAGCACGACGAGGAGACGGCGTTGACTTGCCTGGTCATGGAGAGGGAGGAGTCCAGGATGAACCCCAGGTTGTGTGCGTGGTCCGTCGGTTTGGGTGCGGTGCCCAGGGCGGGGGGCCACCAGGAGTTGTCCCAGGCGGAGGGCGAGGAGCCCAGGATGAGGACCTCCGTCTTATCTGAGTTCAGTTTCAGGCGGCTCGTCGTCATCCACTCGGCTACCTCTTTCATCCCTTCGTGCAGGTTGGCTCTGGCGGCGGTGGGGTCGTTGGTCAGGGAGAGGATCAGCTGGGTGTCGTCGGCGTAGGAGATTATGTTGAGGTTGTGTTGGCGTGCGATGGCCGCGAGGGGGCTCATGTAGACGTTGAAGAGAGTAGGGCTCAGCGAGGATCCTTGAGGGACGCCGCAGATGACTTCGGTGGCCTCTGACTTGTACGGTGGTAGGCGGACTCTTTGTGTTCTTCCGTCGAGGAAGGAGACGATCCATTCTAGTGCCTTCTCCTGGATTCCGACGTTGCTGAGGCGCTGCACTAGGGTGCGGTGGCAGACCGTGTCGAAAGCCGCGGAGAGGTCTAGGAGGATGAGGGCCGCTGTTTCTCCGTTGTCCATCAGGGCTCGGATGTCGTCAGTGGCGGCGATGAGGGCTGTCTCGGTGCTGTGGTTGGCACGGAATCCGGACTGTGATGGGTCGAGGGATCCATTCGTCTCGAGGAAGGCGGCCAGCTGTTTGTTGACGGTCTTTTCGATGACTTTGGCTGGAAACGGGAGTAGAGAGATGGGGCGGTAATTCTTGAGTTCGGTGGGGTCTGCTGTAGGTTTCTTGAGTAGAGCGCTGAGTTCGGCGTGCTTCCAGCTCTCGGGGAAGGTGGCGGTGTCGAATGAGGTGTTGATGATGTCCCGCAGGTGGGGTGCGATGACAGCGTCGGCTTTGTTGAAGACGTGGTGAGGGCAGGGGTCGGTCGGAGATCCGGAGTGGACGGAGTTCATCATGTGGACGGTGTCTTCGGTGTTGACCGGGGTCCAGGCGCGGAGGGTGGTGGTGGGTGGCGTTGCTGCGGTCGTGGCGTGCGTCAGTTGGGTGCTGAAGCTGTTGTGTATGTCCGCGATCTTGTTGTGGAAGTAGGAGGCGAGGGAGTTGCAGAGGTCTTGTGAAGGGGTGATGTCGTTGTTTCCGGCGTTGGGGTTGGAGAGCTCTTTCACGATGTTGAAGAGTTCCTTGCAGTTGTGTGCGTTGTTGTCCAGTCGGTTCTTGAAAGCCGTTTTCTTGGCGGTGCGGATCAGTTGGTGGTGTTTCCGGGTGGCGAGCTTCAGGGTGGTCCTGTTGTCCGGCGTGGGTTCCTTTCTCCAGGCTTTCTCGAGGGCTCGGCAGTTCTTCTTGGAGCTCTTGAGTTCGTCGGTGAACCATGGGGCTCTCTTGTTGCCGGGTCTGCTGGGCGGGATCCTCAGAGGGGCGAGTTCGTCCGCGCAGTTGCTGATCCACTTTGTGAGGTTGTCGGCGGCCTGGCTGGGGTTCGCTGAGCTGGCTGGAGGGTGCTGGCTCAGGGAAGCGGCGAGCTGGTCTGCTGTGATCTTGGTCCAGCTTCTTCGAGCAACCTGTTGCTGGTGGTGGTGGATCGTCGTTCTTCTGAAGGTGAAGTGGATGCATCTGTGGTCCGTCCAGTCGAGTTCTGTGGCGTGGCTGAAGGCGATGTCTTTGCTGGATGAGAAGATGGCGTCGAGTGTGTGTCCGGCGAGGTGGGTGGGGGTGGGCACCAGCTGCTTGAGTCCAAGGTTGGAGAGGTTGTCGAGCAGGGTGCTGGTGTTGTAGTCGTTGTTGTTCTCCAGGTGGAAGTTGAAGTCCCCCAGGAGGATGTAGTCAGCAGAGGGGAGGGCGTGCGGGCTGACGAAGTCGGCGATGTCCTCGCTGAATTGAGTGCGTGGTCCCGGAGGTCGGTAGATCAGGGTGCCTCTGAGGGTGGTCTTTGGGTCGGTGTGGATCTGGAAGTGTAGGTGTTCGGCGGAGGGTGGGGTGTTGTCGGTGCTGGTCGTGATGCGGATGGTGTTCTTGTGGATGATGGCGATGCCTCCTCCCACCTGGTTGGCGTTGCGGTCCCTCCGGGTGATCTTGTAGCCTTCTGGGATGGCGATGGCGATGGCGGGCGCTGAGGAGGCGTTCATCCAGGTCTCCGTGATGAAGGCAACGTCAGGGGCTGTGGCGTCTAGGAGGTTCCAGAGTTCGATGGCGTGTCTGTGGACGGAGCGGGTGTTGAGCAGGATGCACTTGAGGTGGTTGCTGCTGGTGTTCGGCTTGGCGGGTGCAGGTCCTGGTGTCGGGCAAGTCCGGATGCAGGTGAACTTGCAGGTGTTGCAGCTGAAGGGTCCGTGGACGCGTCGTGGGGTGGCTCTGCAGCATCCCGGGACTCGGCCGGTGTTGAGTGCGATGAGGGTGGCGGCGGTGTACGTCAGGCGGGCCGGTCGGGGTCCTCGGGGGCCAGAGGTCCTGGCACTGGGCGCGGTCCAGGCGTGGACGGGCGTAGACGGGCTTACCTTTGGCGCGCCTTCGGCGCACAATCGGCGTGCCCGCTGCGCGAGACCGCTGCGCGTTCTGCAAATAACCTCTCTTGCCACCTGCACGGTACTCCCTCCACTGTGATGGAACCCATTTTCAGTCAGCTATCGAATGGCAGTTACGTTATGTTGAAAGGTCACAGCTGCTGTGACATGATGTCAGGAAAATGTTATTTCGTTAGTGTGTCGTCCATGGTCACTTGTTGTATGCAAGTATTGTATCCAACGCACAAGACAGACAGTGGGACGGCATTATGGCCTTCACTGAATATCTCTTCTATACGAATTGATACTTTAAGCAGAATAAAAGCCATTCTTTTAAAAAAATCTGTGCCACTGACTTCGTCTAGAGAAACGTGTGATGTACAAGTTGCGAGGACATCTGCAGAGATACATGCATTATTATCAATAAAGTGGCCAGTACATTTCGCAGAAATGTTAAGTTAAATCTTAACTTACCGGTGGCATCGCACATGTATTTAAGACGATTTTTTCGGGACTGTTAACACCATTTGAAGCAGTCCTCTGCATTTTTCAAATTTTGTGTACTCTGTGTTGTGCGGCCTGCCTCTCATCTTGGGACTCGTAGCAGGAATTCTATTTTGATTCCTTCTGCTCCGATATGGCAAGTCTGGTAACCGACGATACCCAGACCACCATGGAAGGGACCCTCCTTGCCATGAGGTATCGTGAGAGGATTACACAGATTCTTGACTTTGCTAGTTTAAGAGATCTGAACACAACCTGGTTTCTTTCTTTCGTTCAGACCAATCTGGCAAGATTGCATCTTACCTGTTCTACGATGTCTGCTTTGCGGAGAAGAATGCGTGTTGGACTCATGCATTGTGTTATCCCCACTTGCTACCAATCCTGATGACGGCATTCATTGAGGTCTCACCAGTAAATGTAAATGTAAATGTAAATGTACATGTATTTAATCGCCCACATCGCAGGCATCTATGCGCTTGCTTAGGGAACCCGTCCTGGTATTCCCCTGTGAGATACCCCGGCAGGGTATCCACAAGGTGAAAGCCAGGCATCCCGCCGCAAGGGGCCGTTGTGGAGATTAAGCAAGCTATTGCCCAGAGTCGCAGAGTGTGAACCCGTGAGTCGAGTAGGCACCGGAGCGAGAATTATCATGTGCGTGGACTTATTGAGCCCAACCCCCGTCGGGGCGGGGAATTGAACCCTGGTCCAGGGCCGATCTCAGCTGCCGGGTCTGCCGCCTCTAACCCCTGAGCCACACTTCTCCACGAGTAAGTCTAACTGAGGGTGAGAATCAAGGATCAGCAGGCACACAGGTACCATCTGATATGAACACTGCTAATGCAGCACCTGGCGCTGATGGCAATGCTTCTCATCTGTGCACATTTGATCTGCTTTATTAAGTAGTTCCACTTTCACCTACTGTGGTAGATGATTTCTTTGCCAGCCTAGATGATCTGATGTTTTCTCCTGACACCGAGAATAACTTTTGATTCATGCACACAGCGTTCCCTGAACTCTGAAATTCGGCTTTCAAAGTTTTCAAAACAAAGACTTCTAACTTTGGAACTCTATTTTTTCACAACCAATTTAATTTTTCTCTCCAAAACATTGAACTTTTTGGCACAGACTAATCTGCTTAAAGTAGAACTATTCTTAGAGAACAATTGACATGTTATGTTTTGAAATGGTCTCGACCTTTATTTCTGTATTTAAGAGCCATTTTCATATATTTAATTTCATGATTCATTCAGTTTGCATATTTAGATACCATACTCTATACTTAGAATGACATCACTTCCTTAAACTGCGTACTGGAGAAATGCTCAATATTTTTTTCTTTTGTACATCCATTTCAAGTGCATTTTTTCTGTATTTTGGGGTGGGATTGTAAACACTAGCTTTAGATATGTTCAGTGCTTATTAGGTTAGCTTTATTGAACTTAAGATCGTGGAGTGGATGTTGTAAATTAATCTAGGACCCTAGTGTAATTTTCCCGATTCATGCCCTCATATAGGTACACTTTATCATATCCTTCTATAGGCATACAAGTAACTACCATATTTGGCCTGAGCCTTGCAGCCCAAATACGGCATGGCTACTTCCACTAAGTTCCGAGAATCAACAACGATTTCTTGGAAAAACCTGCCTTCAGCAGCTAGGGACTTCCCCCTGCTTGAATATTAGGTTCTCCAAGAACTCCTGGCGTTTTCCAAGTATTTAGCCTTTGAGTGACGTTATTAAGTACAAACATGCGTCAAACTCGGCACCTTCAAAGTATAAATATGCCTAGGTTTGCCCAGACAAACACACAGTGGTTTGGAGCAGATCGACTATCTACTTGCCCAACGCCTTGCGGCTGCAAGTGCCGAAGGAAGCCGACCCTCCAACTGATGCACTGAGAGAGACGCTGTCTTTCTCTTGCCGAGAAATCCAGCTCAAGTGTTTCCAGCTTACCCTTGTGGGTATCTGGGAAATCGAGTCCTGAGAGAGAGATACAAGACCTCCTTCATTCTAAAACCAAGGTACGGAGATGATTAGACCTCTTAGAGAATCCTTGGAATAGATTCCTGGCAGAGAACTACTAAACTTAGGCTACTCCTCACTTACTTCTTCCCTCGTACTAGACTTAGGTTAGGTACACCAGGGTAGGCGTATTTTAGAAGCACCAGTTGAGTACTTTTAGTCATTATTTATTACTGTATGTTATTTATACATTTTATGCACTTTATGTCTTAAAAACCATATCATGTTTTTACAGTACTACTTTTTAATACTGTTTGTATTATATGCCTTGTACTTTATAACCAGTATTACGAATGTAGCAGTTCATTTTCAATGCTTGAGAAAGAAGACTGTTCAATAAATACTTTTATTGAAAACACCTGTCTCTCTATTTCTCTGCATCTCTGGTGAAATGAAGCATGCACAATTGACTGAGTAAAATAGTTATCTATTGTTTCCGTGACTCTAGAGATTTGATTTCTTATTCTTGGGAAACATAGTTGTCATGTTCATGCGGTTGTCAGAAACGATTCCCTTCTTGTTTATTCGAGAAAGTTTCTAGTGACCTCTGAGCTAGCTGGCACTCGCTATTAAGTTTAATTTTTGCAATAGAGACCTAGTCGACCTCAGTCCTACATCTAAACTACAGTATATATTATTCCAATGCGCGGAGCCTATTGGGAATATAGGAACTACACTACAAAACCTATGGTGTTTTCAGTGAATTTCAAAGGTCTTTTAAATGATAATTTTTAAAGGTATTCATTATTATATTTCTGTCTTTCTATACTAATTTCCTACTTTTTTATTATAATTATTTATAGTTATTTTATTTTTTAAGTTATATCTCATATTCTTAATGTAAAATAATAACAAAATAAAAGTCAAAAAAAATTTTGTTACTATTTTTTTTTCTCCAAATCAATGAAAATTAAATTCTATATATTTCCTTTTTGTATAATCATATTGTACACGTACGGTGATCGTACATACCTTGTACAAGTAATCATCCACTGTGCGTACCAATGCATACGTTACGAATACGTTTTGACGTTACGCGTCGCATCGACGCTCCCGTGTGACTTCATGTACGACGCCTCGTCCGCTTACGGCGCGAAAGCTTCTAACTGTTTAAAAACATATATTTATGTATTTAATGTACATACTATGGAAAGACAGTATCTGGGATAATCTTTAAAATCCTTTTTAAAACTTTTAATAACCGTACATTACTTTTGAAAGCAATTCCGAAAAATGCAACTGTACGTCGTACATACTCGCAACGTAAATGCAGAGTAAATACACTGTAAGTGTATGCAAAGCCATGTGAGCATAAAAGGAAAGTTTTGATTCGTTCATAATACTTCATATTTAAAATGTTGAAAGACCCTTCCTATTTTGATCACTATACTTGGACTTTCTCAAGAGAAGCATCTATTCTGTGGAGCTGAACTCCTTTAGAACCAAACTATACAATGGGTGCTCTTTTTGAAACTTCATCAGAACATTCCTGTGAGCAAGAATTTGTTGCTGAGCAACTTCAGAAAAAGAGAAAAGAAACTTTCATTTGGAAGTTTTTTTACATATCCTGTGGGACTAAAAAAAGTCAATGCACCAAAAGTAACTTGCAATATCTGTGAGGTTACTCTTTCCAGGGTTGATCCCACTAAAAAGTCCTCTTTCGATACACCTAGCATGGTTCACCATGTCAAAAATTTACTTCCAAATAACTATGTAAGGATGGCAACACAAACGTTGCAGGAGATTCCTCAACCTGCAGTTCCTACTACCTCATCTCCACCACCACCTCCTCCAAGCAGTCTGCATCCTATTATTGTACCACAGTTTTCAGATCTGAAATTGCATTGTAAATATTGCAACAAATGACTTTGTTACAATCAGCACTCTATTGAGCTTATTGTGAAGACTAAAGAAGAGCACCGTTGTCCAAAACATTAATTTTATTTTTAACTTTTTTGTTCCTGTTCCACACTTTTTTTTGTTTACAGTTCCATTTTTTTGTGTTTTTTTAAAAAAACCTTGTTGAAAAAAATACAAAAAAAATAGAAAACGAAAAAGACAAATAAAAAAGTTCTTATCAGACCTACCTTCACTGGTCAAAGAAAGAACTATATTTCTATATTAGTCTGAAAGTTTGTCAAAATGAAAGTGTAGTTCATAAATGAATAAAGGAATACATTAGTAGTGTATGGTGAATGTGAAACTGCCAAGTGAGAGTGAAAGTGAGAGTGTCTGGCTGATTGTATAGCAGTTTCACTTTTAGAACAGTATATACATAAGCACATACTGCTGAATGACTCACTAGAACATTGAACCAGTAGTGTGAGAGTGTTTGGTGAAAGCCTAATGATACACACTTGTAAATAGAACTTATAAAACACAAGTTTGCCGGTGCATAAAAAAATACGTATGTTGTCTATACGAGTATGAAACAGTCCATACCCTAAGCCCACTTTGCACCATGACTACTTGAGTAGAAGCTAAATGATTACAATTCTGGAAGCAGAGTGTCTCAAACCATTATTTTTATATAATAATACATTTATTCTTGTAACATTGCACAAGTTAATGCAGCTTCCATTATAATTTCATCAGGGATTTCATTTTCCTGGATATCATTTTCAAAAGTCAACAGATGAATCTCAATCTGATCTAATGCTTCCACAAAAACATCATCCTAGGTTTCATTAATCAAATCACACCTGATATCTCCAACATTCATTTCTTCCACTTCAACAATGTTGCTCATAAAAGCTATGTTCATCTCTTCTACTACAACAGGGTAGGTATTTTCAAAATCGTCTTCCATATTGTTGTCTGGATTTTCCATTGTAAATTTGTTATGCTGAACTCCTTCTACAAAAACATAAACACTTTATTTTATATTTTTTCCTAATACAGAACACAAATCTAGCTTTATCAACTAATTTGCCCTTTAATAAATATTATATAAATACCATTCTCAACTACTTTATAACATTATATAATTAAAACCATTTATATGAACGTACAGTTTTAAAATTTCTTAAATTACCAAACCAGTCACTCCTTATCACTATCTGAAAAAAAGCAGGCTGTTATTATAAAATACAGTAGCAAAAATAGTACAATATCTCTATTCACCTTACCTGGTCCAAACTAGTACAAGTGTTGTTGCAAAGAATACTGGAACACTCAGTATATTTATCTTTTAAGATTTTCTAATCTATATAAAAGATACAAACCATCTTTGTATCATTGACATGCATACATAATGGAAATATCAAAGAACAATTATTTAATAACCAACCCCACTCTATCTCCATTACTTATCTATAATTTAGTCTAACGCTACTAATTACCTACTTCTTCGTCTTTCAAACTAGCCTCTCCTCTAGTGTTTATCTGCAACCTTTGTGCTTTCTCTTCAGGAATATCTCTGAAGCAATTCAAAACGGGTCTGAACTCCGGAACGTCGTAGGTGAAGTGCGCACTCGTTACGGAGCGCGTGCCTTACCAAGGATTCCAAACAGGTGTGTGGTAAATGACTAGACTGCCACCGCGTCTTTCCTCGACACAGCCATATTTGAATTCCTCTGTTGCACTAAAGCACTTTAAGTCTATTTCCTTGTGGATTCTTCATCTCTCCGGCGCCAGCTAGGATTTAGATAAGCCATTATTGTGTCCACTGATTAATTACGGGTTCTAACAGGTACACTCACTATATAATTTTTTGAAATGTCTTTAAAAAATACAAACCATCTTTACACCCTAATGTTCTCCAATCCTTGTTTTGTTACTTCAGCTCAGTTGAAGCAGATTCCATCGACCATTTTCAACAGTTCTTTGTACTTACCTTAAGCATAATGAATATTAAAAAAATTATATATTATAAAATCACCATCTGTAGAAGACACAAAAAAATACAGTTACAATATATCTTTTACAATACAAAATAATTTGTAAACTTACATTTGCCTTTTTAGCTGTTCTCAGAATATATTAAATTTCACTAGAAACAGTGACTTCAACACTACTCATCACTTAACAGTGGGCATAAAAAAGACAATCAATAAGATTATCTTAAAAAAACATTCAACATTCTCAATAACAATCTAAGAAATAGAAATAAAACATATCTTAAATGCTTTTTTCTAAGAGCAATTTCTTACGTAAATATGAAACATCTCAAACAATCATAAAATAACAAAGCATTATGATTAATTTCCATACACTGTAAATAATGTTACTTACAAATATATGCTGACAAAATACATAACAAAAACTCGTTATTGCTTTCACATACTTTTAAGCATGGCCAAATAGTAGGTGTCAAATTCTTACTTTGCAAACTGTCCAATAGTAATCCTGAGCATCTGCCTCCCAGCCTTCTGATCCAAAACCACCAAAATCAATTCGTCCGTCCGCCAGTCTTCATCCCTCAACCCGACGCTATTCAAAATCTACATGGCCACCTTTACACAAGTAGCCCAACATCACAATTTAACAATATCTCCTATGCCAACACCACCCAGCTCATCCTCTTCCTCACCAAAAAGCGACATACCACCAAAAGCAACCTCCACGACACAATGAAGGACATCACCAACTACATAAAGAGCAGCTCTCTAAACATGAACTCAAACAAAATGAAGGTACTCATCCTCAGACCCACCCCCTAAGGCTTGGACAACTCCTGCTAGCTAACTACACTGTGGACAGTACCAACACCTACAAACCATGTCCACAACCTAGGATTCATCCTCACACTCCTCCCTCTCCATGTGTAAGCAAGTCTACACCATCTCCTCGTACTGCTATAATACACTCCACATACTCTGCAACATTTACAAGTGGATCCTAACCAAAAGAAGAAGAACAGTGACACAAGCCCTCAATAGCAGCAGACTACACTGTGACAAAACACTCTACACAGCAATTCCAGCCAAACACCTGCAACAACCACAACAAATCCAAAACACCTCCACCTGATCATCAATGTCCCCTGCTGCAGACACATCACCCACCACCTGATACAACCTGATACAACTACACTGCCTCAATATCAACAAGACGATCACCTTCAAGCTCCTCACCCTCACGTACAAAATACTCTACAACACCAGACTAATCTACCTTAACAGCAATAATCCAGAAAGGCCACATTTTGATTTTAACATTTTGGCTTAAAAATATTAGGCAAGAATTACTCTTTAGGCAAACATTGCTTAAAAACTAATTGACTATCATTACAATGTATTCAACCTTTCAGGCATCTTATATAATAAACAGTGTAATGTCCAGATGTTACAGAAAGACCATCATGAAAAATAATTGCAACAGCTACAAAAGTTCTTCCTGATATTGAAACTTGACCAGCTACAAAATGTTTAATTAAAGTTACCAATTTTCTTCCATTACCTCTACAACGTTGCAGCATTAAAATTACATACTGTCCATATCTTTGTATAAATAATGTTGATGGCATTTCTGATTTACCTTGGCTACACTCCATGTTTTGACTTGCTCCTCTAATTAGATTGTTAAAATACACTGATTCACAGTCAGGTAAAGTCAAATATATGGATCTTTCAGTGTCGATGTTAGTGCTACATGTAAACAAACAATTTTCACAGTCATGTTGCCATTTATAAGAAAGGCCAAAAAGATTTTCAATATCTATACCTTCATCTTCCAGTACAGCTAGCATAAACATTTAAAATTCCAGACAATCTTGCTGAATTTTGGGCATAAATTGACTAGAACCAAAACATTTGTCCAAAACATTTCGAATATGAGAAGCACTTTGTATTTTACTTTTATCACTCTCATAAACAGAATACATCAATGAACAGAATCTTTTTCCCCGATTTTCAACAATTTGCTGTTGCAAACTTTCAAGAACAAAAACAACATTAACAACTACATTAGCATAGCAGTTGACAGCACAACTATTTTCAAACCGATAACCAACATTCTCTTCAACACTGTCCTTTTTCTTTTTGCTTGCAGGCACAATTTCATCTTGTTTTTTTTCTTTCTCTACATTTTCACTATAGATATTCTCAAATCTTCTTTTTCTGCCTACCACATGCTTTTCAAATACTGGATATTGACCTAAATTAGGCGCATATTCTCTTCTTAACCTATTATACTCTTTCACACAATTTACATCTGCTCTAAGCTTTGCCTCATCAAAATCAATTAAGTACAATCCAGATAAAGTTCTGACTCGAGACAAAGCAACATATGCCATACCCTCTTTAACCCTTTCGATGCTCATGACGAGCTCAGCTCGTCATGATGCACAGTTGAGCTGTGCTGATGACGAGCTGAGCTCGTCATGACACCAGCAAAAGACCAATTTTCAGCACAGGGGGGAAAACGCCTAGCAGCCAAGGTGTTAAACACAGTACTTTCAATATTCCCTAAAGCACTATTTACACTTAAACCTTGAGATTTATAAATGGTCACTGCATACGCCAAAGAAACAGGAAACTGTTTTCTGCAAACATACAAATCTTTTACAAGCAAAAACCAAGCTGAACAACGACTAAATTGTTGTACTTGTTCAAATTGATAACATTTGATTTTCGAAAATTCAACACCATCTCTATTTACGTAATTAACGAAATCAACAACTTTACCAAATGCTCCATTTACTAAACCTTTTTCCACATTCAAATTACGTCCTAAAATTACCCTGCAGTTTACACATGCATACAAATTCTTTTCTAAACAAGCTGTTTTACTTATCGATTTCTCTAAAGAATCCAATTTCCTTTTCAACTTTTCACTCAAAATAATAGTGATTCCTTCCTGTTCTATTTTATCAATAGCTTCCAATTTTAACATTTCTTCATTTTCCAACTTCAACATTTCTTCATTGAATTTAGAACATTCACGTTGATGGAGCAAGGATTTGCACATGAAGCGACTTGCTTGAACTCATGAACCTCAAAATAATGTTAGTTAACTAATCAACTTGTTTGTCTTAATAATCTGCCCCTCGTCCGACATTTTTGGGTGTCTGAGAGAAGCTTTCTTATGTGTCTATTAATATAAATACGCTTGCAACCTAAAATGGCTGCTGCTACGCAGGAATTTAGACTGCGCATGCGTCGGTCATACCCATGTGACATGACGTATTCGATGTCTTTGTGGGAAACTGTTTGCACTTGTGCAACATAGCTAAGATGGCTACTCTGTGTTCTCACATGCTTGAAGCTTGCATTGCTGCTTTCGCTAAGCTGTACGTTCTGCTTAATCCTAATGCTATAGTTTATATTGAATTAATGGGTATAGTATAGAGATTAATGGTATACAGTGTAAGCATTTATTACTGTGTTCTAATTTGTTTCCTCTTACTTTTCATGTATCATATTCTTTGGGCCTGGGAGGTGCTTACTACTCCATTTTGGAAGTCCCTTTTGCGCATGTCCCCGCGGAGGAAAATTGAACTTCGTAGCAGTGGAAACCAGCCAGCAGGGCAGCCACAGCCAAGATGCGCCCGGGAACCCGACCGGCGACCTAGTGAGAAGAAGCTGAACTGTTCTAGAAAACGTTACAATTGTATTTAATGTTATATTCACCATTGTTAACCAAAGGCATATGTCAGGAGAACCTGGAATTCAATGGGCGTTAACAGAATTTACATAAAGAGTTTGAGAAAGTCTAAAATTTAGGTGGTGTGATGACCTGCCCTTCTCCTTTGTCCAATCAAAATTGGGGATCCTTACACTTGCAACATTGGGGGGCGGTACACTGACCCGAAAAACAGTATAACTAGTGGAGGTTCAGCTAGAGAAATTGTCCGATTTGTCTGAATAGCTGACTTGTCACTGACCCAATGCACTCAATAGGTGACTAAAAGCAGAGAGCTGCGGAGCACTCTGTTGGGAGGTTCGAGAACCCAATCGGGGTTTTTGGGAAGTGAAAGTGCTGGCGAAGCACTTTGCTGATAAACTTTATAACCCAGTCGGGGTTTTTGGCAGATTCTGTGCAGTTAGGGGAGTAGCGCAGGCATTGCAACCGAAGCTGCAGGTGTTGGTCTTAACCTTTGATGAACGGGTCCTGATCCAAATCCTGGGTTATACTGCCCTTATTGTCCATGAGCTGCACCTGCCCGCCTACTGGCACTCAAGTCTTTGGGGTTCTTCCTGTCTTTTTCCAACTGACCCGTGGCAAGGGTTGGTCTTCACTCGATCCTAGGTAGATATAAAATCTTTGTGGGTGATTATAGAAACATTTGCATTTCTTTTTCTCCTCATCCTACATTTGCAAGCTGAATTGCATATGTTCCTTTACTTTTCCAGCCCCTTGATAAATTAGATTTCCATGTATTACTGTCTATTAGTGTGTTCCCATTTTTCCCCACCTATAGTCAATGCTAAATCGTTTCTATATAGTATATGTTTCCATTTTCTCACCTTCCCTTATGGAAATAAGTTGAATATGTAGAATGTTCCAACTCTTACCCTCCCTATAAGTTTAATTGTGCTGAAACCGAATTCTCGAATCACATAGTTGCGTTTCTCCTTTTTCAAACTGTTAATGTATTTGCAAAAGTCTATGGGTTTAGTATGTTCCTTTTCTTTACCCTCTTTTAATCAAATTGTGAAAGTCTGTGATCTAAAATTAGCATGTTCCTTGTTTCTACCTTCCCTTTATTCTAAGTTCCTAAATGATCGGCATACTCTATCTTATTCATAACTATACGCTGTTTATGATTTTGATTACAGATAATCTCATCGCTTTTAATCTTCTGCTCATGACATATGATGATGATTAGATAAAAGTTTGAACCTACCCAGAGTCTGATATTATTTCATCTTTACAAAATGTTATACATTTTTGAGTGCCTATCTTTAAACTCAACTCCCTGATCCAATATGTTTAGGTTCCTAGGTTAGAGGAATAGGAATTAGAGTTAAATCACAAATATACTGATAGTAGAGCGTGAGTTACCTAAATAAAAGTTAAGGTGTGCATGTGGTTTGAAATTATGGGCCTAGGTGAGTATTAGTAAAATTTTGTGTTGGCATTAAGCAGATTACGAATTTATTTTCTGCAATTTTCATGTATATTTTCTCTGGTACAATATTTTCATTTGGAAACAAATTGGAAAGTAATCGTCTCTATAAAGCTTGTTTGCCATGTGCAGTCGTTTTTCCAATTCTTACATCTTGAAGAATAGTTCCATAATCAAAATCATTTGCTTGTCGCTCATTTCTAATAAGTTCCTTATACTCAAAATATGACCAAATGTTTACATTTCCAATACTCCCCAAAGACTTTCTAGTATCTTCATGCAGCAGTATTTTAAACACTGGTTGTCCACATTGTATAGTATCTTTAGCTGCATTGAAAGAATCTTCACAGCTCTCGAAATCTCCAAATAATTCCAATCCAGAACGCCAAGGCTTGAAAAGTCCCAAAAGAGCTAAATAGTAAAGTTCCATTTTGTCAGGTGTTTTGCAACTCAGTTTATGGTGATTAGTCAGACATCCTTCAGAACCAATCACAGCATATATACCATTATTGATGTTTTTCGTAATATTCTGTTTAAAAATATAGTTTTGCAGCACTTCATAGAGACAAATGTTCTCAAGATGATGACTTCTATTTGGATGATATGTATCCAACATATTGTTTTCACAATATCTGTACTTTCTTGCTCTTTTTCAGCTAAATATTCAATTTCTTGTACAGATTTAAGAACTCGGTTACGTGTTCCAGCAAGACCTAGACTCACCCAAATGATTCTTCTTGATTTGGAGTATAGACTTGCAGATGATAATCGATCCGAGCATTCATACACTCCAATTTTTGAATGAGATAACATCTTCAAACTGTAAGTATATAATTTCTTACTTAGACTCTTCTCGTGGGAAATCTCTTCCCACATTTCCTTCAATTCCATCTTTTCTGATTTTGTTATGATGTTACATATCGAGCAACAGCAATGGAATTGTCTGGAACATATTGAGTATCCATGTTAGCATTCCACATAGACAAAATGACTGGGTTATAGTCATTTATGTATTTTAACTCGTCATTTCTTCTTAAGTTGTAGGTAATTTATGGAGACTTTCTTGTGATAGTATGTTGCAAAGATGACATTAAACTGTTCACTCTTCCTTTCGATATTACTGGACGTGGAAATGCAAAACAACATTTTGTGGAGAACTTATCCTTAGATTTGTACTTTCGATGACAGTATTTCTCACAAAGATGGCTTTGGAATCGTAAGACTTGTTGTCTTAAGTCCTTGTCTTGTGTACTTTTGGGTATATCACATGTAGCATATTCTACAATAAAAGAAAACATAGTATCATCTGAGTCTGTACCAAATTTGGGAGCATCTTTGATCCATATTAGCATGTGTATGTGAGGATCACCTCTTGCTTGATACTTCTTTCGCCAAAAGAAGTCCAAAACCTCTCCAAGAGGAGGATTTTTTTATTGGTGATAAAAGACATCATAGCTTCAAATCTATGATTGAAATACCAGCATACATTAACTGGGTCCAAAGAGCACAATTCTCCAGGTGTCTTGTATTCAATATTTAGCATATTTCGATTTGCCTCTCTAAGAAATTGAAGTGAATCATCCCAAGCATATTCAGCACAGCTTAGAGTAAGGAACCATGTAGGAGTTCCTAAGTTTCTTATAATACATTTGAGTTCTCCATGACAATGGTTCCAGTACTCATTAGTACCATGCTGACACAGCATGAGATTAATTCGCTGAGATTCCAAAACATTATCTTTCTGCAGTACTTTATCCATAAATTCCTTTGCCGAAACATTTTGCAGATGTACACCTGTTTTCAAGATATGGTTTACTGCATAAAAAAAGTCCAGACAAATCACTCTCAAACAAAAGATGAAACAAATACGGAATACATTGTCGAAGTCTTCTGCATATAATCTTGTCCGGTATTCAGATGCAGGAATCTGCACAGGTCAGTCATCATATCATCCTCCTTTTCCTGTGAGACACAATTGAAGGAAAGAACAAGCTTCCAAGCTTTTTTCCCATACACTAATGGGACTTCCTTTTGCTTCTTTCAATTGGAATAACTCTATAGTATACCCCATCACTTCTTTAGAATGCAGTGGATGAACACTGTAATGTTCGTAGATTTCTACAGTCCCAGACACATCCACTTTTTCACTTTGTCCAGATGGCAAGTCACTATCTTCTTCTACAGGTATTTCTTCTTCTCTCGAATACACATTTCTGTAATATTGATTATTTTTTACCAGATACAACGTTGCCTTTTTCACTTTCTTAACATCCACTAATTCTTGCCAGATTTTCTTACTCTTAGTAGGAACGTCATTAACAAGAATAACTAAAGGCTCATCCTCTATATTTTCTTCACCAATTGTTTCAATATTTTTCTTTAAATCTAGAGGCAAATATACAACTCTTCCCTTTAATCTCCTCTGTAAACTAGAAGGAGGCAATTTTACTATGTTATATCTTAGACTCCATACGAACAATAGCCTGAAATGGATGCACACATTGAATAAGAATAGACTCATAGGTATTTAAGTCCCTCAGTTCACAAGGAATATTTACCAACTCAAGATTATTATGCACAGCTCTAGCAGGCATTTTGTTCTCGTCTAATTTGTTATAACAATATATACAAATACGCTTATGAGAACCCAAATTAAAACAATTCTCTACCAACAAATACGTTGCAAAATCCTACCACTCATTATTCATTTCCCTTTCACTCTTTAAATACAAATCAACACTCCTGGTCTGATTTTTATAATGGGTTCATCGACAACAGACACAACAATAATTTGCCTTGCACCTGAAATCACCTTAAACTTTTTAATTTCATGCTCAAAATTATCTGTACTATAATGTTGTACATTCTCTTCTACATTTCCTTCTATTAATATCTCAATTTCTGCACTGTCTTCCTCAGGACCAAAATAACTAACCTCAATCTCATCACAAACGTTCTTTACATTTGATACAGATCCATGCAAAAGAGCACTGTTCATTTTTTTTAACAGTAGAGCTGGACTTTTGGCATAATACAATCTTCTGACTAATTTCCTCTTTTCAGAATGATGTACTGAAATGGTGAAAAACACTTTGACACAAGCCAGAGAATGACTTTGCAAAGCAGTATTTTCTCTTACTCTGAAAGGGTCTTGTCCTGCAATATCTTAATATTTTGCTTCACACTTTTCTTTGTATAGTTACATAAGAAATTGAGTAAAAAATCAAAAGATTCTTGCCGAACACTACGAATACTACTACAATTCCAAGTGTACACTGGAGCTTTAGGATGTCTCCCTAAAACCTCATCAGCTAACACCTCTTCTGCATTTCTAGGAACAATTTTCTCTTTCTCATTTCTGACCTCATAAGCACGACCACTAGTGTCAACTGCACGCAACAAATAATTACTCTCAAGATAACTTTCTTCATTAAAAAAAGGCTCAGAACTTGAACTACGTTTCCATTCACCCAAAAAAACTCACAAAAATGACTTCTGTTAATTACTCTTTGCTACTTACTTTTGGCCTTCATTAAATGGATTGGTTTATCTAGTGATCGAATTCTATTGATTACTAAAATAAACAATTTTGCTTATAATTCGAAAGCTTTCTCAACTACATTTTCTATACCTTTCTTCTTCTTATAAAAAACTGTTATTTTTACATCCCTTAATTTCTTTAATTAAATTTAACAGAACTCTATTACAAAAACATGTTTTACCTAATTTCCATAAATTGGTTTTTCCTCTATGTACTATACACTATTTTTTCTGCAGTTGACTTTCCATGATTGTTCTCTTTATTTTTATTTACATTTTTCGTTGCAGACACACTAATACCATTGTTTCCGTTGTGCACACTACTCTTAGTCTTTAATATTTTCCTCAGAAACATGTTCCTTCTCTTACCAGGACTTTTTTTCTTTTTCTTAACACATGGTTCTTCATTTAAATCTTGTGGATGACTTCTCATAAAATAAACACCTTTCTTTCGTTGTTTCTTCTTTTGACATTAGTTAGGCATGATACCGTTTCTTCAGTATTGATAAACAGAATCTACTAAAAAAAATATATATAACATTAAAAAATAAATATATGAAATATTCTTTAATATTACTTATAAGTACAGAAGGAGGAATATGACAAGACTAATGAGACCATGAAAATAAAAGTACTTACAACAAGAGAGGAAGAAGTATGAAACAAGGGAGCATATAACGAAAAAGGGGAGTATAAACAGACACTGCAATATAACAGGATAAGGGAAGTATGAATACACTGGAAAGTATCAATAGGTGAGGGAGACTATAAAGAGAAAGATGGAAATATGAGGAGAGAAGAAAGTGTATAAGACGAAAAAAAGAAACTAAGGAGACAGAGGGGCCCCTATAATAAGACAGAGAAAGACTACAAAGAAAAAAGAAGGAATATGTGAACAGACACGCAACTAAAAGAACAAAAACAAATACTAGCAAAGGACAGTGTGTATAGGGACAGACAGAACAGTACTAGAAGAGAGCACGAAGAATGTGGGGAAAAGTGGAGCATAAGGAAAACGGGATGTACAAGAACAGAGGATACAGTCTGAGGAGAAAAGAAGGTGTACAAACAGATGGAATATTATGAAGAGTGAAAAGTGTATGAGGAAAGAGGCAGAAGTATGACAAGAGAAACAAACATAAAGAGAGATCAGTATAAAAACATGAAGAATATGGGGAAAGTGCTGCAGAGTGTATGCAGGGAGTCAAGGAGGAGTAAGAGAAGAAAACAATCAATATCAACAGATTTAAGAAGTATGAACAGAGAGGACAGAAAATGAAAAGAGAAAAGGAATATGAAGAAAAAGAAGAAAATATGAACACAGTTAGAAGGAGTATAGGACAAAAAGAAAGATAAGAAAAACTCAATACTACAAGGAGACATGAACAAGTGAGAGAAAAGAGTGGAGAATATGAAAACAGGGCGAGTATATGAACAGGGGGAAAATGAGGAGACAAATATGACAAAAAGAAAATACAGCAATATTAGTAGAGAATGCAAAGTATAAGAAAAGAGAGGAGAAATGTGAGTACAGAGAGAAGAGTATTAGAAAAAAAAGAAAAGTGTGAGAAAACAATAGGGAGTACCTACAAAGAACAGCGAGAATAACAAGAAACAGCGAATATAAGAACAGAAGAGTATATATGAAGAAAGAGGAAAGACTGTAAAAAGACACAGACACAAAAATGTGGACAAAAGACAATTATAAAGGAAGACTGGCCGTATAAGGAGAGAGGGAGTACTATGAGAAGACAGTAAGAACTATGACAATAGTGGTGTATATAAAGACAAGAGAGAATATAAAGAGGAGGACAAATATGCAAAAAGAGGAGCAAGTATGAAAAAAAGTATAAAAATAGAGCAGAGTATAAGAAAAACAAGATAGTATAATGATAAAGGAAGGAGTAAGACGAGACAGGAGGGAGTATAACAAGAGAGTGTAGAAAATGTGCAAAATTGTTCGAATATGGGGCAATATTATCAAGCTTGGGTGATAAAATTATCGCCGGTTTATCTGCAGAAAACTGCCGCTCAAGTGGCGATAATGGGCTTGATAATAGGTTCTATGGCTATTCCCCACGACTATGTAATGGTTAGGAAGGACAGAGATACTGGTAAAGGAGGTGGTATTGCGATAATTTTTAAATCTAATTATACATGTACTTTTGATGCCTTCCCTCTGCTCGGATGTGAAGCTGGACATTTCAAGTTAGCTATTAGCCCACAGTTTACTCTGTCAGGTCTTCTGATTTATCGTCCTCCCGGGATTTCCAATGCCTGGACGACGTCCTTCGCAAACCATTGCTCCTCTATTTTTGAAGGCTGCCAATTTTACCATCCTTGGCGACTTGAACCTTCATTTTGATGACGCTCAATGCAGTGTCAGTAAACTGTTTTTATCCGAGCTGGAAGCTCTTAACATATTGTTATGTAACTCAGGGCCAACACATTCTGCAGGGCATTTATTGGACCCAGTTCTCTCTAACCTCCCATTTGAATGTTCACCCTCCGCCCGTCCCCTTGAATGGTCGGACCACTATGCCGTATATTTTGTCTTATCCCGGACTAAAATCATGACTCGTGATAATAGAAGTAAGGATGAGTACATACGTCGGTGGAGCAAGCTCAACATAACTTATTTCAATATGCATTTGACGGATACCCTACCGAACATTGATACGTCTTTATCCTTGTTGAAAATCGCAGTATCCAAATGGTTGAGCACTGCTGTTTCTCCCCTTGACACTTAAGAACTCCTCACTTCATCGACCTCCCGCACCCTGGTTTTCTGACAATTTAAAGGGTATGAGATCCAACTGTAGGACCTTTGAAAGGAAATGGAGATGTTCTTACTCCGTTTCCCGTAAAGTGGCCTATAAGGAAGTCCTCAGAGACTACCATAACCAATGCAAAATGGCCAGATGCTAATACGGTCACGAACGCCCAAAATTGTCCTCGTACTCTTTTCTCTGTTGTGAAAAAACTAACAGGAGCGGACTTGGTACCGACCCCCCCTGCCCTAGACCAGGCTCAATGCAATTCAAATGCAGAATTTTTTATAGCAAAAGTGGAACGTATCTACGACTCACTGAGTCCCTCTAAATCTGATGATGTGTTACTGTCAGAGACAGCATTGACCCCAGATTATCTGCCTTCTCTGACGGCTAAACTTACAAATTGGTCACCTTTCGACGATGCTTCCTTTTTTTCCTTCCTGAATAGCATCAAATCTGGCTCCGGCCAAAATTTTAAAACAACTCGATCTTGGTTCACGCCGCGTGCTAAAGCAACTTCTCAATTCCTCACTATCTGAGTCACATGTCCCACAGGAGTGGAAGCATGCTATGATTGTTCCTTTACTGAAAAAGGCTGGAGCTGATGTTGCCAACTTATCTAACTTCAGGCCAATCTCATTGCTTCCCGTTCTTTCAAAGATCCTGGAAAGACATATTAATACCCAACTAACCCATCTTGTTGAGAGCTCGGGATTTTTACATCCGTCTCAGTCAGGCTTTAGAGCACATCATTCCACCGAAACCACACTTCTAGGAGTTACCGAGAGTCTGCGACACAGTGTCGATCGCGGAGAAACATTCGCTCTCATTCTTCTTGATTTGAGCGCGGCGTTCAACACTGTGTCTCATTCCATCCTTCTTGCGACTCTTCGGTCCCTGGGAGTGGAGGGCGCTGCTCTAGCCTGGATAGCCTCTTTTTTAAGTGGCCGTACTTTTCAGGTCTTCTCTGCCTCTGCCTCCTCTATAATTTATCCATCGGCGTACGGCGTCCCCCAGGGGTCTATAGCAGATTTATGTTAACTGGCGCATCCCCAGGGATGCGACAGTTAACGTGCGCCACAGTGCGCCACAGCTCCGCCACCCATGGTGTGCCGCATATATAATGTGGCGCACCATGGTGCAAAAACGACACAGATGCGTGACGCATCTGTGCCGGAAATGTGGCGCATTGCTGGAGTTGCGTCGCAAGCGCGACGCAGCTCCAGCAAGGTTCGGGGTGCCCCATCTACACAATGCTGCATCAAGACCTATGCCTGCTTCAAGCAGGCGCAGGGTTTTGACGCAGCATTGGCCTGAAAGTGACTGAGTGAAATCTCATAGATTTCACTCAGCCACTTTGAGGAGGCGATCCTGTGCAGGAACGCCCCCCCCCTGCGCAGGAACGCCTCCTTATGGTGCAGGGATTTACAATGTGACGCATCTCCTAGATGCGTCACGTTGTAAATAGGGCGCATTGTTTGCGCCGCAGTTGCGTCAAATAAAGTGACGCAATTGCGGCGCAAGGGCATCATAAATCTGCCCCTTAGTCCTTTACTATTTAATATTTATGTGAGACATGAGGCCACTATTGTGGAGGAAGCCGGTCTCACTTTATACTCCTACGCCGACTGTAGTATCGGGTTCCCAAGGCCTACATGCTCCGAAGATAACCCACTTACATCTAAAGAACTGTTGGCACGGAAACTGAAAAATTCAAAGAACAAGTTTATTAAGACCCCATGGGGTGGTGGTACATTCCTACAGCACCCTTCGGTAATGCAAGAAGTATCACCCCGAACATCGGTGTGACTTGCTCTTTTATACAATTTACAGGTAATAAAACAATAGGCGGTACAAGGTTACAAAGCGTTATGTACATATATGGATCATCTTTGGAACACAGCCAGCTCATTGGAGGGGTTACAACTCCGCTGGTCAGTTTAGGCGGCACATTCCAGAGGGGTGACTGGTCAGTGGGGACTGCGCATGTACGGGCTTGACCAGTACTAAAAATAGCCTGTTGCTGGTCAAACTCGAGTGGTCAGTGGCACGGACAAAGCACTAAAGGCCATGCTGGCCACGAGGCCGCTTATGATCTAAGATGGCCGCCGTAACACACAAAATGGCGTTTCCGAGTATGGCCAAGTTAAACGGAAAAACGTGTAGCACAGCTAAGCGCTAACTCGGCCATCGCCAAATTACGACACGACGACACACAAATTATCTTTTCTCTTTCTAACAAGGAGGGCAATGAAACCTCTGCTTTGAAAGTAGGTCTTACCCGAGTCTCCGATTGGATGAAGTGCAATTTCTTGAAATTAAATGGTGACAAGACCGAGGTTGTGATACTGTGCCAGGGTAAGGATCTCTGGGGCCCCCACCATTGGCCCAAGGATATGGGATCTACCCCTCAGCCCGCCACCGTAGTACGCAACCTCGGGTTCCTCATTGATGATAAACTCACAATGAGACAGCAGGCTCTGAAGGTGGCCTCTATTTGTTTTGCCACTTTGAGATGGCTTCAAAAAATCTTGTGGATGTTGCTCCTTTCCACACAAAGAACCGTAGTCCAGGCGTTGCTTGTTTCACGCCTGGATTATGGTAACGTCCTCTATCTTGGAGCCGATCTGACAACTATAAAGAAGCTCCAGGTGGTTCAGAATGCGGCTGCCCGGCTCCTTTGCAATGTCCCTAGGAGAACATCCGCCTCTCTTGCACTTCGTGACCTTCACTGGCTCAAAATCCCGAGCCGAATTAAATTCAAAGCCCTTCATCATGTCTTTAAAATCAAACAAGGCTCAGCCCCCAAATATCTTCAGGGCCTAGTTAAGGCCTACAAGCCAAGTCGAATTCTGTGATCCTCAGGGAATGGTTATTTTTCCGTTCCCAGATTTAGGCTAGCAAAAATGGGAGGCCGCTCTTTTTCCCATCTGGGTCCTAAATTCTGGAATGCTCTTCCTGTGACTCTAAAGACGGAAACCAATCTTTTTTGTTTCCGCAAGGGACTCAAACCTTGGCTTTTTCTGCAGTGATTAGAAGCTACTTATCAGTAAAATCAGCATGTTAGTTTTTCTTCTTTAGTCTGTCCCTGAGCGCCGGGAAACCCACTGCGGGTACCTGTGCGCATTATAAGTTTAAAAAAATAAATAACTAAATAAATAAATAAATAAATAAATATGGAATTCCAATTGAAGCTCATGTTAGATGTCCTTCACAACTAACAAGGGCATCGATTGGAATTCCATAGAGCCTATAATCAAGCCCATTATCGCCACTTTAGTGGCAGTTTCCTGCCGATAAAGACACAATAATTGTATCGCCCAGGCTTGATAAAATGTCCCATAATTCCTTAATATACACACATGCACAATTTGATACCACCCAAAAAATTATGACCATGCATTTTACTAAAACACATTCACTACTGTAAAACGTTTAAAAAGGTGTGAATATAACTCCTTAATGTACACACATGCACAGTGTGGTATTAGACACAAAAAATGAGACCATGCATTTTACCATTTACTACTGAAAAACCTTTAAATACCTATACATATTCCATATATATTCTTACAAAAGTTCAGTGAATAGCACTGACTCATTTTCCAAATAGATTTACAGTGTAACACATTTTTTCTGCCAATATTACATCAAAAAAATTAAGGGGTATATTATCAAGGACCGGTGTTAAACTTATCGCCGTTTTATCAGCAGGAAACTGCTGATAAAACTGCGATAATGGGCTTGATAATACGCCCTTGTTAATTCCCATAGAAGCCCATGTTAACATCAGAACGTGGGCTTCTATGGAAATTAACAAGAGCATATTATCACGCCTATTACCGCCGTTTTATCTGCAGTTTCCTGATGATAAAACGACAATAATTTTAACACCGCTCCTTGATAATATGCCCCTAACACAATACAGCAACAAAGACGCAAAAAAGGCTTGTAAATCAACTCAGAATATATACAGAGGAAAAGAAACAAGAAAGAGGACAGAACCGGGAGTATCAAGAAAAAATTAAATATGAAGAGAAAGGGAAGTAAATGAGGAGATAAAGAAATAAGAGAAGAAACAGGAAAATATAAAGACAGACAAGGGCAATATGACCACAGAGGACAATATAAGAAAAACACAGTAGTACAGAGAGAGAAAAAACAGTAAGAAAAGAGAGAGGGAAGTATAAAAAGAAAGGCTAGAAATTATGGAAAAAGGGACAAATATAGGGCCATATTATGAAGAAAGGGAGACACATTAAAGTCGCTTTTATCGTCAGGAAACTACTGCTGAAGCGGCGAAAATAGGTTTCATAATATGCCCTCGTGAATTCCCGTTGAAGCCCAGGTTAACACAAAAACCTGGGCTACCATCGGAATTCACAAGGGCATATTGTCAAACCCATTATAGCCGCTTTAGCAGCAGTTTCCTGTCGATAAAAGCAGCTATAGTATATCGCCCTTTCTTGATAATATCGCCCTTGGGGGCATATTATTAAGGACCGGTGTTAAAATTATCTCTGTTTTATCGGCAGGAAACTGCAGATAAAATGGGGATAATGGGCTTGACAATACGCCCTGTTAATTCCCATAGAAGCCCATTTTCTGAGGTTAACATGGGCTTCTATGGAAATTAACAAGGACGTATTAACAAGCCCATTATTGCCGTATTATCAGCAGTTTCCTGCCGATAAAACAGCAATAATTTTAATGGTCCTTGATAATATGCCCCATAATTCCTTAATGTACACAGACGCACAATGTGATATTAAACAAAAAAACATAACAGCATGCATCATAGCAAAACACATTTACGACTATGAAACGTTTAACAAGGGACGAATAGAGGGGCATATTAGCAAGACAGGCAATAAAATTATCGCCGCTTTATCTGCAGAAAACTGCTGATAAAGCAGCGATAATGGACTTGATAATATGCTCTATGGAATACCAATCGAAGCCCATGTTAGATGTGAAGGACATCCAACATGGGATTCGATTGGAATTCCATAGAGCATATTATCAAGCCCATTATCGACGCTTTATCCGCAGTTTTCTGCCGATAAAGCGGCGAAAATTTAATCACCATAATCCCATAATTCCTTAATGTAGAAAGATGCACATTCCCATGCAATTCATCAACACCCCTTTCAAATTGATTTCCAGAATACCACTCACACAGTAGATATTCTTATACAGAATCTTTCTAGTTCGCTGTTTCCATCAAAACAATGAAATGGAACATTTTCCCTTTCATTTTACACATGCATACATATAAACAAGCAATTAACATCCTTCACACATTAATTCAAACACATTTCTATTGCTTTAACATTGCAAACCTTTCCAACTGACATAACTTTCCACCCTACCCCCAAGAGGTCATGTAAAATTCAAATGTCAACAGAGGTCAAAAGTTCAGCACTGTATAAAACACTGCTCCTCAACAATCTTAGACTATGCATAAGCACTTACTTATAAGTGCCAATAAAGAGAAAAGGTCTCATTACAAGCAACCAACATATAAACACATAAACTTGATAGATATCTTAAAAAAATATATTTTTTATTGATTTTTCTTGCTTAAATACACTTATGTGAAACGACTTTCAGAATTCACCCAGTACACGTACACTAAATATACCGTAAAAAAAAGTAGCATCTATCACTAATTTTTTTCAATCCCCAGGGACCCCATCCCCCGGTGCTCAAATATATTGTTCAGCGCCAAGGGGAGAGCCCCAAAACCCCCACTGTCCCAGCCGACTCCCTGCGTCCATTCGGTGCCAGCATTCCTTTTTGTCAGAGAGACCAGCTTACATGCTGCTCTCTGAGACGAAAAGCAATCTGCTTTCCTACTTGAAAAAGAACTCTCGCCCTACCATAGCAAACAGCAGTGTCCCATGAATAGGCACCCCATAACACTTCAGGAGCCGGCCCTGTTAGGTGGTTTTCTCCACAACCATCAAAGGCTCAACAAAGTCCATCCAAAACTTTGACCTTGCAGATCATTCTAAACTCCAATAAGCAGTCCTAGGGGGACAGGAAGTCCTATAGCAAATAGCAAACTTTTTCTGTCAATCTACACACTCAATCTACACACATATACAAATAAATAAAAAATCACATTTATTCCCACATTAAATCAAAACAAAACACACTTTTATATTGCTTGAACTTTTGCACCCTATCCAACTGACAAAACTTTCAATCCTTCCCCCATTCCAAATCTGCAAGTTACCATAGAAGCACTTCAGAAAACATCTAACTCAGCACACAGGTGAAAAGTTCATCATAAATTGTTGAAAATTAAAACAGCAAGTGTGCTTGACTTGAGAATATACCAGCTTATCTTATGTAACATTCTTTTCTATCAGGTTTTCTTAACCAATACAAATCAGGCTTTTAAAAAACAGAAACATGCATCCTAGCTTAGTGGAGAATATTGTCAAACAACAAATCATTTCTTTTCTTTTTTCAAAACTGCATCTTGTCCACCAATTTAGAAAAATCTTACTTTTCAAACTGCCATTTCATTTGCAGAGACCTTCAGAGTGCATCCAGATCTCTCTTCAAGATGTTTACACTGTGGATTGTGGGACACAGCTATATTTTCTGGAGCCAAAGGTACGGACAACATAAAAGTATTCACAAAGACCTACGTTTACCAGATGTAGACATTAAATGGATTGGACAGAGAGGATTAAAGTGGCATCAATTGATGCCATTGGTGAAATCCTTTTTACATCTCCAACACCCTGACCTCATATTTGTGCACTGTGGTGGCAATGACCTTGGCACTTTGACTGGGGTAGGTCTGGAAATGCTTATGAAGGACACCTTTCAACAATTTATGACACTGTTCCCCAAAACTGCCTTTGTATATTCTAATATATGCCAAAGGCAGAAATGGAAATGGTCCAGCCACTATTGTCCACAGATTGAAAAAGCTAGGAAACATGTGAATAAATCTGTTTCTGCTTTTCTCCAAGACTATAGAATGGGGTCCGTCTACCACAACAATCTATATTTCAATATTTCATTTACAAAGGAGGGAAACTGAGTATTCCTCTTGAACTTTAGACTCTGCATTGGTACTTACTTGTAGGTACTAAAATCTCCCAATAAACACAAGGGCTCTTTTTAGAGCCACCCAACATCTAAACACATGCACTTCATAAATGTCTGAAAAATATTCTTCTTTTTCTTCCTTCAGTACGCTTATGGGATGACTTCCAATCTTCGCACCATACGTTGTCCATATGTGCTTGCTAAGCGTACCATAAATCACCCTAAAAATAATAACCTTCATCACTAATTTTCCATAATCCCCGATGACCCCATCCCCTGGGGCTCAAATGTAACATTGCGGACCATGGGAATACCCCAAGGCCTCCTCGGTCCCAGCCGGCTACCCACTTCCTGCGGAAACCGGCATTGCTTTCCGTCACAAACAGCAGCTTACATGCTTACATTCTACTTTCAAAAATGATTTCAACACTTTTACATTTTATAAAATAATATATACTGCACGCTAAAGGAGAAAAGTCAGCACCATTATAATAGAATAGAAAATAGAAAAAAAAATACTTCCACACTCAACAAACTCGTAATCAGACTTCACAGTTTAATTTAAAAGCACGCTAGCACAACTAGTTTTTGAAACGCATTATACAATAAAATACGTCTTAAAATAGGCTACATACATGGTGACTATATTGTAACATCACATACAAAAAAGAAAGCCACTCTTACGCTACCAGTAAAACACAACAACACTATAATGCACAAATTTCCATTGTAGTGATTTCTTAGTTTCAGGTCTAGTTGTCGGATCGACACACACACTCCCTCATGACTGGTATACACCCATTAGTAGCACAAAAGAGGGTACAAAGTTCCCCAGGAAAGAAAAGACATAGGCCGTGTGAGTGCAGTAAAAAGCAAAAAGGGAAAAGGGGGGAATTCCCTTGTTGGAACTAAAACCCTCACACACCCAGTAAACTAGGTGTCATGCTTCATCATATGGGTTCTGCTCCTCGTCAGACTGGCGCTGCAATGTCTGACGGGCTCCCGAAACCGGGGCTCTTTATCAGAGATCTTTTGTTCCAGCCATATGGTGCAAGCGTGTGAGAGGGCTGGGAAAGTGTAGTCGTGAAGTGAGTGTGAATAAAAAAGGGTGGGTCAGTCCACAATATACTTTATTAGTGTGGTTGACTCCCTTGGTTAAAAGGGATGGGAGGGGAGATATATGCCAAGAGATTTCAGAGCAGGATATCTGCTACCCTCAGGTCAGGTCAACATGTTTCTTGCCATAATGGCAATTCTTCAGGACCAGGGCGTTGAGTACTACACAGTGAAAAATAATAAATTACAACCTTATTGAATAGGTCTGTGGATTAGCAGGCCAATTGGTCCTGCTATATGTAAGCGACCTAGAGGAAACAAAAAACAAGCAACAGAGGACAGTGGTAAGTGCAATGCTCTGTTGGGAACTAGTTCGCTAATGCTCTATGTTATACAATCACACAGAAAAGTTAAAAAAGCATAACCAGAGGCAGAGGGTTGTTTTTAAATCAAACTACCCATAGTTATGCGAAGGCAATCTCATCTGAGAATGAAAATGAAGTTAACATTAAAAATGTTGCGAATGAAGGAGCTGAGAGACAAAAAAGTGGGGGAGAGAGAGGCTCGGTGCTTACCCTGGGAACTTCCCTAAGGTGCTCGCAGACTGCTCCCGTGGGACCGGCAGAAAGGGTATGGTACCTGTGGGAGAGAGCGATATATGCTGAGCACGGGCCAAGTTTACAAAACCAGAGACAACTCTTGGCATGTGTTGTCAAACTGTAAAGGAGGAAGCCAATTGGCTTATCAGTGACAGCTCAAGTAAGTAGCTAGCTCTGCACGAGTCCAAAGTCTGAAAAAGTGTGAAGAGCAAAATTGCCTATTAGATAGGACACGGCAAACGAGGCCACTCGTTCCCACGAGGAAGCATCGACCCACCAGACCGCACACTGCCGTATCCTGCCCCCGCTGGAGAACCTGCGGAGGGAGGGGGTGAGGCAGTGCCAAGCAAGTAAATCAACGACATCCAATGGTGGAGAACGAATGAGCCTCACATAAGTTGTGCTATCCCGGAAGCAATTGTCTTCCACGTTACCGCCGACAGAGGGTAACCCAAAGCGAAACTAACCACAGACTGTAAAAGTGCCAATGACATGGTTTATTGGCATCACTCAAAGTGCAGGAGCCCCACTGGCTTACCTCATGTGGCGCGCGGTCCAGACTGAGTAACCTACCCACACGAACAGCGCCTAGTTAGGGCGCAGAGCAGCTGGTGGTGAGCCCGGTGGAAAAACCCGGTTTATGAACCATCGCTAGTCCGCCCAAACAGTGTTGTCGGGGGCGTGGCATCTCTCGTCGGGAAAGCGCATGCGCCGGCATAGGCACCCATTGTGAATTCTACAATGACGTGGAGCCAGAGAAAATGCCGGGTCAATACAGCGGCCTAATTGGGAGCGAAAAACTGCCACAGATGGCGCAGGTGGGTGATGGACATAAACTAAGTGTCCAGAGCGGAGATTTGTGGTGATGGTATTTACACAAATAGAGTAATGGTGACTGTTAGATCAGTGTTTGTTAAAATTATTTTTTAGCGTTGTGTGGGTCCCAATGACAAGTGCCGATAGGCAGGCAATTCTAAGTTGAATACCAGTGGGACAGGTAGTCTATACATGATCATGACTCCCACAAGGGGGATAGTGCAGGCAATTGGTCTATTCATATTCAGTAAGCCTACATGATGGACTGTGTAGTCAGCTTTAGATATGGGGATTCATGCTGCGGAATACAGAGTGGGGAGGGGGATGTTACCTAACAGAAGGTCAATGCCCTACCATCCGTGTACATGAAGCCTACCGTGTCAAAGAAGCCCATGGGACCGAATCATTTAACCCCATGGAGTCCAGTTTGACCCAGCATTTTCTCTGGCTCAACATCGTTGTAGTATTCACAATGGGTGCCTATGCCGGCGCATGCGCTTTCCCAACGAGAGTTGCCAAGCCCCCGACAACACAGTTTGGGCGGACTAACAATGGTTCATAAACTGGGTTTTTCCACTGGGCTCACTACCAGCTGCTCTGCGCCCTAACCAGGTGCTGTTCGTGTGGGTAGGTTACTCGGTGGGACCGCGCGCCACCTGAGGTAAGCCAGTGGGGCTGATGCACTTTGAGTGATGGCAATAAACCATGCCATTGGCACTTTTACAGTCTGTGGTTAGTTTCGCTTCGGGTTACCCTCTGTCGGCGGTAACGTGGAAGACAATTGCTTCCGGGACAGCACGACTTATGTGAGGCTCGTTCGTTCTCCACCATTGGATGTCGTTGATTTACTTGCTTGGCACTGCCTCACCCCCTCCCTCCTCAGGTTCTCCAGCGGGGGCGGGATATGGGCAGTGTGCGGTCTGGTGGGTCGGCGCTTCCTCGTAGGAACGAGTGGCCTCGTTTGCCGCGTGCTGTCTAATAGGCAATTTTACTCTTCACACTTTTTCAGACTTTGGGCTCGTGGAGAGCTAGCTACTTACTTGAGCTGTCACTGATAAGCCAATTGGGTTCCTCCTACACGGTTTGACAACACATGCCAAGAGTTGTCTCTGGTTTTGTAAACTTGCCCCGTGCTCGGCATATATCGCTCTCTCCCACAGGTACCATACCCTTTCTGCCGGTCCCACGGGAGCAGTCTGCGAGGCTCCTTAGGGAAGTTCCCAGGGTAAGCACTGAGCCTCTCTCTCCCCCACTTTTTTGTCTCTCAGCTCCTTCATTCGCAACGTTTTTAATGTTAACTTCATTTTCATGCTCAGTTGAGATTGCCTTCGCAATACTATGGGTAGTTTGATTAAAAAAAAACCCTCTGCCTCTGGTTATGCTTTTTTAACTTTTCTGTGTGTTTGTATAACATAGAGCATTAGCGAACTTATTCCCAACAGAGCATTGCACTTACCACTATCCTCTGTTGCTTGTTTTTTGTTTCCTCCAGCTCGCTTACATATAGCAGGACCAATTGGCCTGCTCATCCACAGACCTATTCAATAAGGTTGTAATTTATTATTTTTCACTGTGTAGTACTCAACACCCTGGTCCTGAAGAATTGCCATTATGGCAAGCAACATGTTGACCTGACCTGATGGTAGTAGATATCCTGCTCTGAAATCTCTTGGCATATATCTCCCCTCCAACCCCTTTTAACCAAGGGAGTCAACCACGCTAATAAAGTATATTGTGGACTGACCCACCCTTTTTTATTCACACTCACTTCACGACTACACTTTCCCTGCCCTCTCACACGCATGCACCATATGGCTGGAACAAAAGATCTCCGATAAAGAGCCCCGGTTTCGGGAGCCCGTCAGACATTGCAGCACCGGTCTGACGAGGAGCAGAACCCATATGATGAAGCATGACACCTAGTTTACTGGGTGTGTGAGGGTTTTAGTTCCAACAAGGGAATACCCCCTTTTTCCCTTTTTGCTCTTTACTGCACTCACACGGCCTATGTCTTTTCTTTCCTGGGGAACTTTGTACCCTCTTTTGTGCTACTAGTTGTTCGGACTTGTACACTGGACCCCACTAAACAAAGTCTATTTCGGTTCCTCCCTTTTGTTCAAAAAATGGTATACACCCACACCACAACCATTCAGCGTAACCGTCACTACACATGTGACCCTATGTATAAAAAAGACGGAGCGCATGTGTTGTACGCCATTTTAGAGTTGTTACCAAAGCACCAAACAAGGGGCCCACTACCACATGAATGGCCTCTTTGGTAACTGAGTTAGTGGTGCGCTAAGCACTGAGCGGGTGAAGAACCTGCGATGATGATGATGGGAGCACACATTTGTCGTTTGCCATAGAGATATCAAGATGCGGCACCATATATGAGACTTCTTAGTTGGAGATCAGAACTACCTCATGTGTCTTTTCCACGATAAGGTGAGCAGTGAGGCTTGAGTATGCATCGAAAGGAGTCAAAGGGTTGTAGTTGACTATATACAGAAATGTGACTTAGTATTTTACACGAACGCACTCCTACATAATGTATTAATTTACATGTTTAATTTTTTTTCCTAATAGCAGTTACGTTTTTATAATCGCTGAAATGTCCGGAATATATTCACAATACAAACAGTTTGTAGAAATCTGACCATCAATGTCTATAAAAGCGCGATATTATCTAACTCCAAATTAATATAGCAAGAATTACCAATCATATCATCTTTCTTTTAATATCTTTTAGATGTACAGCTTCAAGATGGATTATGTAACACGGACAGCAGCAATACAACAAGGTTAGCAAAGAAGCTTGTTTCTGAAACAACAACAAGTTATCTGTCAAAGGAGAGAATATGTAGTATGCAGCAGGCACAAAAAAAAGGGGCTAACGGGGCTTCAGCTAGGATGAGATAACTTCCTGAGCCCACATACATTCACACCTGAGTACGTCACAGATCTTTCAAAGACATTTTGCTTGTTAATAAGGCTTTGATAATCTCTCCCTCCCAGGTTAAAGCCCCTGCAGCTCCACTCTTTTCGTTTGAGCTAAACACCCATCCCAAATTTTTTCTAGCCTCCCCACCCCTGATATTTTGGACTGTGGTTGCGCCTCTGGCTTCACATACCCCTCCCCTGTTGTGTGTGTCTCTCCCATGTTTTAATGTCCTTTTTCCCTTTCTCTTTCTTACTTTCTCACTTAATTTCTCTTTCTTTTTTATAGATTTGGACGCTGCTATCTCCACTCTGCTGTATACAACCATATATGAATTCAAATGATTAACTCTCTTGATTACAGCGAAGGCTTCTTCCACATGTAGAGCACCATCTTTCAATAACGCCAATGGCACTAGGTGACAAAGAATTTTGCTTCCGAAACCACAAATTATCTATGAAAGGAGTGAGTGGGTAGTGTGCACTAGCTTCCCTGTGTAAAATATATAATTACCACACAGCAGTGACAACAGATAGGTTATAACAGTCTGACAAACAGATCTACAAGCTTATTACGCCACTTTTGTGTCACTTTTAACATAGGAAAAGTGACGCAAGCAGCTTGTAAATCTACGTCTAACTTTTCAAGAACAAATCTCAACTCCAGACTCTTCGAGGCAGTTGTAATGTTGTTTTCTCTTTCTTTCTCCCTCTCACTCTCTGTGACATCATTTCTCTTTCTCTTTTAAACTTATAGACACTGCTGTCTGCTTTGACGTCTAGAACAACAGTTGAAGTCAACTAGTGAACTCCGGTGGCCGCAGTGTTTATACAACGGTAAGCACAGAGGCCTAGATATACAATGCCTTCATTACAATGCATTAGAAATAAGTTGGCGTATTTACAATCCTGTTGTGCCACTTTTGTTTCACCTACGCAGTACGCACTTCCATATAGACACCACTTGAACGCGGCACTTTAACAGAAGTAAAATGTACCAGGCACATTGCACACGTAAAATTGTACTGTTACCTTGACTTGTATTGCTTCATCTCATTTACTCACATCTACATAATTCTAAACTCTTACTTTCTTTTTTATTTTGCAGATTACCAATCTAACGTCCTTTGGAGTCCACTTCACAATTTGTTTATAATATTGTTTTTTTAAAGTTATTTTTCTAGTTCTTTATAATATAGTTATCATTAAGTTTCGTTTACAGTTATTCTTTTAATAAAAGTTAATAAAAAAAGACATACTTCTTTTTTTTGTGGGGGGGTTGACGGTCCACAATAAAAATAATATTTATAATGTTGAAGTACTATAGTAAGATGTTCAAGAGTAAGATTGAAAAGTACTGACTTGTATTTTCTCTGGGTACACTACAACATGGTAAAGAAATCAAACAAAACAATGTGTACCACATTTACAAACCTCTTGCGACATTTTCCCATGCAAACCTATCATCCTACAAAATTAAGTGTGGGCCTCAATGACGCCCCTCAAACCACAGAAACAATCACCCCACAAAAATGTCTGTATTGTATGAGAGGGTCTGCGTGTCCTCCGCCTGGTGCCCTGGAGTCCACCACGCCCAGACCCGGTACCTGCAGTGTCCTGGGAGGAAACAGCCATTACAACGCAGTCATAAACACGTGTGATCATCACCACGAAGCCATTAGCACGCATATGGCTTTACCACGCATGCCTTTACCACGCATGCTTTTACAACTAGTAAACATTTACCCTGCATGATAAACGCATAATCTTAATAATATCTTTGTGTTGACCAACACGCGTTGTAATGGCTCTGACTTCCGTCCTTCAAATTAATTTTTAGGTATACGTGTACCAAGTCATAAGATCGGAGGTCAAGGACAAACACTGTGGTGTCTGTGCCAGGAAATCTCATGGATCTTAGAGAAGATAAGCGGAGAGTAAAATGAAAGTAACAGGTATAAAAAAAATAACAGAGAAACACTACTAAAATGGCGGTGGACGGAGTATGTAATCGACGTTTGGCGACTCGACACTACATTTCAAATAAATATAGAGAAAA
The DNA here is from genome assembly GCF_964263255.1 of Lissotriton vulgaris. Classification (NCBI taxonomy): domain Eukaryota; kingdom Metazoa; phylum Chordata; class Amphibia; order Caudata; family Salamandridae; genus Lissotriton; species Lissotriton vulgaris. The sequence continues at coordinate 69,019 of NW_028243243.1, forward strand.
TATGTTTATCAATATATTACAAAAGTATAGCAGCGGATGACACACACGGCCCGGGAAAAGAAAGCGGCAAATTTAATACCTGAAATGAGCAGAGGTTTGCTTGGTGAACTTGAAGAAAAAGAAAAACGGGCTTGATTTAGAGTGTTCACGCACAGTTGACAGCCAATCAGCATGCAGCTCGGGCTCGTAATTGTATGGATTTCCGTACGCGTGCTGTACTCCATCTCTAGATATCGCTATGATTTTACTTGTAATTTTCTAAGGAACTACTGAATGGGTTAACACCATTTAACAAAAAGCACAATCTGAGAACCAAACTCTAACTCTTTGCCAAATTTGGTGTTGATCCGTTCAGCCATTCGAGCTGTAGCCCGGGCTAAAGGCCCCTATGGAAAATTGCTTGGGGAAAACACGTTTTGGGATCACCCTTTTTTCTCGGCACCCACTTGACGAATCACCCCCAAACTTTTAGGGAAGCAGCGGACCCAAGCAGGCCATTTTCTTGGAGCAATTCACGAAGATTCATCCACCGGTGCCAAAGTTATTCCAAATGCAATGTTGTGGATTTCCTATGGAAAGTAGGTCCTAACTATAACTACCTACTGGCATATGGAGAATGGAGTATGTTCAGGGAGGTGTCCCAACATATCAGCATGTATGCAGGCTTTAAGGGCAGCCATTACAAAATGTAGGTTTTGACCTAAGGCAAATATTTACATCCAGGAAGATTTGTGCATATATATATATCTTGATATACTAGATACTATTTTGGTAATAGTTTACATTGAGTGTTTTTTATGTGTATTTATATATTAATATATTGTATTTATATTCTCCTGTATTATAGATGGACTTGTTAATATTTATTGGAACTGTCTTATGACCATGGGCATATCGCCTCCACATGGATAAGAAAGAGAAAAATAAGAAAAAAAGAAAAAAAAAGACTGGGTACCTATTCAAAAATGGTGTTAGTATTTTCACTATGTTTATTATATGTGTCTTATCACGTGGTCTATGCATTTAAAAAGATGGCGTTTTTATCTCATGGGTATGTGGTGAATGGTAAGTGGTGCCCGAAACACGTTACTCGAGGAAAACAAAAAAAATATTTAAATTGCCTACATTTTCAGTGGGTCGTGGTTCTTTTTTGGCAGAAGCAGGTGCTGACAGTGCTGTGAGTTGACGGAGGACCTTTTTGGTTTTTATAGCAATTACGGAAGGTAGCTGCTTCTGTGACAAACCCACTCCCCGGAAAGTGGTTGCCTCCGTCAACCAGAAGCTGTGTATATCTGAGAAAGGAGTTTTGGCAGCAACCCCCTATTGCAGCTGTGAAATCTCAAGCTTGCCTGAAGGAGTAGCGGCACGGTTGGATAGCTGGTTGAGTACGAAGTTTTTTCTGGAAGGCATTGAGCATACCAGTGATTGCTAAGGTGAGGAGGAGCTAGAGGCAAATTGCGGCTGATAGACATGGACTACATCGCAGGAGTTGTTATATCACTGTTTTCCTCAAATATGTTGGCGGAGGTGGTTCGGGAACGAGAGGCCGCTGCTGGATAATTGTTCAATATTCTTCCTTCAACATCAACGGAATGGGAGGTGCCCACTAGTGCAGGCACAAGCACTGAAGGGAATGCAAGAGCCCTGTTGAAAAGATTGGAGAAATGCATGAGGTCTGAAACAATGAAATGGTTGTAGCATAAATCCCTCACGAAATACATAGAAGTTGGGTGAATCCCAAAAGGTTTGAGAATTCTATTAGCGTCCAGTTTTGAAAGCCCTAACCCTATTATGCTGAGAGAATGGGGCGAGAGCAACCTGGCAGCATCAATGAATTTCGTAAAGATCCTGGTAAAATATGCCGAGATAGATTCACATGCAGTACTGGGGAAAAAAGTGCAAATAAACGAGCAACTAGCGAATAGGAGCCAAGTGAGTTTATCACCAAAAGAAGGAAAGACATCCAGGACAGATTAGACAAACAAGAGGACAACATTAAAATTTGAAAGGTGCACAAGTTTTTGAGAGATAAATGTTACTACGAGCAAGGTCGTATTTTCACATTTTCCCGCAAATATGAAATCGTCAAAAAAGCGATATTTGATAAAAACCCACAGAGTGCTAGACAACTCAAGGTTCAATCAGAGCTAATGCAGGCATTATAACTGTGGAAAGTGACTCCCTGACCAGCGAGATGTCCTCTGACAATGAAAGCATCAGCAGTCTGGTAATAAGTCGTCAAAAGGAGATTTTGAATTTGGGGGTCAACGTGGATTTTTTAGCCTTCAATCGACACCAGACCTTGAGGCCACAAAATCCAAAAAAGAAAACAGAGCCAAAAAGAATGCATGAAAAGGGAGCAGCGCAAGAAACGACAGAGCGCAACCAAAAAACCATTCTGCCGCAGAAAGTAAAGACGAACAACAATACTATCATTAATCTCTCTACCATATTTTAATCACATGCAAAGAAACAGCTCCTGAGTTTGGGACTATCTTTTTGTCTGGTAAGCGATTTTAATCATTCACAAACTAGGGTTGACGCCTTTTGTTTTTTTTAGAAAATAAAAACCCCGAAAGTTCTTTGCCATCAAACAGGGGTTAAAAGAAGCGCAGACAAGTCGGCCAGTTGGTGAGGACAATCAGAGGGATCCTACTAAGGAATTACAGGCATCAGATGCACCTGTTTTGCGAGCTTGGCAAGATCTGAACAAGAAGGGCCACATGGGGACACCAGTGGCAGGGGAAATAAGCTCTACACAAGAGGGATTGCAACGTGAGAGCATTTTTCAAATGGGAGCTATCAGTCCATTTAAACTTAAATCCAAATTTATCCCCATTATGACCAAAGATGCGATCAATATCTTTCACGAGATAGTGACTGAAGACAATAAAAAGTTACATCATAGCACAAAACATAAAAAGTGATATAAAAGTAAGAATGAAGTGGAATATGCCAAGTTGATAAAAAAATTGAGTAGCAACCATGAGATTATTGTGGCCAAATCAGATAAAGGTGGAAATATGGTCATTTTCCCCCAAAAGGACTATTTATTGGCAGCATGTAGACATTTGCAAGACAGGGAATGTTATGAAAAGACCAATCAAACCAAATACAATGCGGCCAGAGAGACTCTAAAAAAAGAACTAATGACCCGGTCCTTGCAAAAGTCTATTTCATCCCCAAAGTCCACAAGACGGTAACACCAATCCCAGGCAGGCCCATTATATCGGCCATCAACAGCATGGGGGAAACAATAACACAGTATGTGGATTTCTTCCTTCAAGAAACTCTGAAACAATTGCCAAGTTATGTGAAGGACACTGGTGATTTTTTAAGAAAGGTCCAAGGAGTCATGTGGTCGTAGGATTTATTGTTCATCACGTTGGACATTGAATCTTTATACACTAGTATTGAACATTCCACAGGACTCAATGCAATCAAGTCTTTTTTAGATTCCAGGCTAATTGAATTTTATCAACAAAATTAGATGCTTTCAAATTTGATCTCATGGTGTGTGCACAATAACTATTTTTTATTTTACAAGGATATCTACTTGCAGACGAGAGGAGTGGTGATGGGGGCTTGCTTCTCCCCCAGCTATGCATGCTTGCATGTAGGCTGGTGGGAGGAGCAGGTTCACAAGAAAATGTATGGCACCATTTTTAATAATCATGCTTTGTACTTGTTAAGATACATCAATGATATTTTTATCATATGGCAAGGTAGTGAATTAAGTGCATCTAATTTTTTCAAGCAGATCAATATTAATACTGCCAACCTCAAGTTTACTTCAAATATCAGTAAGAACTGCATTGAATTTTTGGACGTTACGGTTTACCAGAATTAAGGGCAATTATCTACTACACTGTATAGGAAAGACACAGCAGGCAATTTGACTCTTCATGCCAGCAGTGCTCACCCAAAGCACTTTATCAGTCATATTCCGTATGGTGAATTTTTGCGGCTCAAGAGAATATGCAGTAATAGTGAGTATTTAGACAGATGCACTGAGGAGCCTACCAGAGATTTAGACAGAGGGGCTATAGTGAGAGGATCCCGAAAGCGCCCATTGAGATGACTAAGAACCGATCAAGAGAATACCTACTTAATAACAATTCAGATTTGCAAACATCTAAGGACGATAGCGATGCCCCTAGATTGATCAATACCTTCAGCAAGCAAGAAAGGAAGATAAGGGCCATTATTAAGCTCAATTGGCTGATTGTTCTGACAGATGGGGTGCTGTCCTCTAGGTTACCATCTCAACCAACTGCTACTTATAGGAAAGGTGTTTCCATGTGTGCACAGATTGGGGAGTCCTGCCCAGAGTTGGCAGTGGCGAAGGTGTGGTTACAACCCAAAGATGGCTTTACAAAGTGTTCCACCTGTAGAGCATGCAAGTTTGGGAAGAATACACACATTATTAATCACCATTTAGCCCAGAAAAAATAGCTATTAGGTGCAATTTACATGCAGGATGGAATTTGTGGTGTATATTCTGACATGCACCTGCGGACTGAGATATGTTGTCAGCACTAAGTTGCAGGTGCATGTCACAATACTTCAGCACTTGCGGCCCAAAGTGAATAATGACTCATCCTATCTGGAGGCTCACCTTTTTTAAACAAATACACTATAATGATCTTAATTGTTTTAAATACTCTGAGGTGGCAGCCATTCCCAAATCGTGTTGAGGGGGTGACTGAGAGAAAGCGCTGAGACAGTTGGAGTCTAAAACGATTCTGGAGCTAGACAGCAAATTCCCGTACGGTTTAAACAATACTGAGGATCTGCACAATTTCTAATAGAGGTCAGTTGGGATCAAATGACTCTATGCCCTATTAGCACTAGTTAAAATTGTCTTTTGTTAATGCTATGTTTATCCTGTATCCGTTTGTAAATAAGCGGCTGTCCTTTTTTAATTGAGTGCAAGCTTAATTGGAATTAATTCAGTTTTGGTTGGATTGAATTATTTTAGGCCTGCAAGCTTTGGACATATTTATATTATTAACTATTTATGATGGGACATATTTTGCACTTGCACTTTATGATTGCTTGTTATATGCACATTGTTTAACACTTAACATCTTTTTTTCCCTTTAAGCAAGGAGGTTGAGTGGTACTTGTGGGATTTATCCCATTTGAATAGGAAGGATGGAGTATGCTCAGGGAGGTGTCCCACCATATCAACATTTATGCAGGCAATAAGGGCAGTCATAACAATTTCATGTAAAGTTTCTGCATTTGCGGAGACCTGAGGCAATCATTTACATCCAGGAGCACATGTGCCTGGAGTGATAAACGGCTTTTGTCATTTTACAGCTCGACAAGGACAGCACTGTGCTAGTCCTATACTTAAAGACTTTGCTGTAGAAATGGCAAAAGACTTTGTCATTTTCTATCTTGGCATGGATGGCGCTGTGCTAATCCTATGCTTAAAAACTTTGATAGAAAAACAGACATTTGAGGTGACCAGATCTAGAGTGTCGCTGGTGTTGAGAGTGCTCTAACAGGAGCTGCTTTCCACCTAAACTGGAGAACTACCCAGGGTTCTTTCCATCTTTTTTGCATATATATATATATATATATATATATATATATATATATATATATATATATATATATATATATATATATATATATATATATATATATATATATATATATATATATATATATATATATATATATATATATATATATATATATATATATACATACAAATATATATATGTTTGTATATATATATATATATATATATATATATATGTATGTTTGTATGTATATATATATATATATATATATATATATATATATATATATATATATATATATATATATATATGTATCCCTATGTACTAGATACTATTTTGATGATAGTGTACATTGAGTACTTTTATGTGTATTTATATATTTATGTATTGTATTCATATTCTCCTGTATTATAGTATACGAAAAAAGGATTGCTTTTCGTCAGGGAGAGCAGCATGTAAGCTGCTCTCTCTGACGAAAAGCAATGCCGGCTCCCGAAGTTCTGAACTGGGGTGATGCAGTGAGCTAAAAAACGGTGATGGATTAAGCCCTGGTCCCTTGACTTGGTAAGAGTGGTCTGCTTAATTCAGACACTCTGTTCATCACCACCTCCTTTTCTGTAACGTTTTTGGCCACTACAGGTGTGGCAGGGTATACTCAGACATGAGTCCCTTGCTCACTGCACCACCAGGATTCAAGCAAGCCGGGTCGACGACGGCTGAAATGCCAGAAACCGGTCCGCGGAAGCTTGTCTCCTTACCAGTGAAGAATTGGCTTGGTAGTTTGGTCTGCCCTGTTCCCATGAGGCACGGGGTCAGACTAATTTGCATATAGCCAGGTTCTGAACTGGGGTGATGCAGTGAGCTAAAAAACGGTGATGGATTAAGCCCTGATCTCTTGACTGGGTAAGAGTGGTCTGCTTAATTCAGACACTCTGTTCATCACCACCCCCTTTTCTGTATCGCTTTTGGCCACTACAGGTGTGGCAGGGTATACTCAGACATGAGTCCCTTGCTCACTGCATCACCAGGATTCAAGCAAGCCGGGCCGACGACGGCTGAAATGCCAGAAACCGGTCCCCGGAAGCTTGTCTCCTTACCAGTGAAGAATTGGCTTGGTAGTTTGGTCTGCCCTGTTTCCATGAGGCACGTGGTCAGGCTAATTTGCATATAGCCAGGTTCAGAACTGGGGTGATGCAGTGAGCTAAAAAAAGGTGATGGATTAAGCCCTGATCTCTTGACTGGGTAAGAGTGGTCTGCTTAATTCAGACACTCTGTTCATCACCACCCCCTTCTCTGTATCATCTCTGACGAAAAGCAATGCCGGCTCCCGAAGAATGTGGGAGAGCCAGCTGGGACCTTGGGGGCTCCCCCCATAGTCCCCAACATTTTATTTGAACCCCGGGGGATGGGGTTCAAATAAAATACTTAAAATTAGTGATTGGGGCTATTTTTTTAATGGTAAATTTACAGTACGCGTACCAAGCGCGGTCAGATGACATACAGTGCGAGGTTCCTAAGTCGTCCTGTATGCGTACCTAAGCAAGAAAAAGAAAAATATTTTTTGATATTTATCAAGTTTATGTGTTTAGATGTTGGGTGGCTCTAAAAAGAGCCCTTTTGTTTATTGGGAGATTTTAATACCTACACAAGTAAGTATCAATGCAGAGCCTAAAGTTAATGAGGAAGACTCTGTTCCCCTCATCTGTAAAATGTACACCATCTCTCCTATATATGCCATCCATATTGAAAAGCAGATTGTTGTTGTAAATGGACCGCATTTTATAGTCTCGGAAAAAAGCAGAAACAGATTTGTTCATATGTTTCCTAGCTTTCTCAATCTGTGGACATAATTGATTAGACCAGTTCCAATTCTGCCTTTGGCATATATTAGAAAAGACAAAGGTAGTTTGGGGGAAAAGTGACATCAGTTCTGTAAAGGTGTCCTTCATAAACATTTTCAGACCTACCTCAGTCAAAGTGCCTAGGTCATTGTCACCACAGTGCACAATTATGAGGTCAGGGTGTTGGAGATGTAAAAAGGATTTAACCAATGGCATCAATTGGGGCCACTTTAACCCTCTCTGTCCAATCCATTTAATGTCTACATTCGGTAAACCTAGGTCTTTCTGAAATCCTTTCTGTTCTGCATACCTTTAACTCAATAAAATATAGCTGTGTCCCACAATCCACGCTGTAAGAATGTTGAAGAGAGGTCTGGATGCACTCAGATGGTCTCTGTAAATGAAAAGGTAGTTTGAAAAGTAAGATTTTTCTAAAATGGTGGATAAGTGGAGTTTTGAAAAAAGCAAAGAAATGATTGGTTGTTTTGAAAACATTTTACACAGAAAACTAGGGTTAAATTTTCTGTGTTTTAAAAGCCTGATATTTATTGGTTAACAAAAAGTGATAGAAAAGAACGTTACTTAAGATTAGCTGGTATATTGACAAGTTAAGCACACTTGCTGTTTTGATTTGCAACATTGTTCGATGAAATTTTCACCTGTGTGCTTAGTTAACTGCTCCCTGAAGTGTTTCTATGGTAACAGGCAGAAAGCAGAATGGGGGTAGGGTTGAAAGTTTAGTCAGTTAGAAAGGGTTCAAAAGTTCATTTTGATTTAATGTGGGAAAAATATGATTTGTTATTTATTTGTATCTGTATGTAGATTGAGTGTGTAGATTGGCAGGAAAAGTTTGTTATTTGCTATATGTCTTCCTGATCCCCTAGGGCTGCTCAGGGGGTTTCACAATGATCCCCTTGGTTAAAATCTTTTTTTTTTTAATTCACAGGTTAAGCATAGGTTACGCGTACGCTGTGAAGAAGAAAAAAAATGAAGCCTGCTTTAGCTTTATTATTAATTAGCCCCCGGGGGACCAAATCCCGTGGGCAATGTTTTTATTTATAATGGGGGCCCATAGGAGCCTCCCAGCCCCGGGGAGCACCACCCCCGGGGCTTCAACGATATGTATTCGGGGGGCTCACGGCCCCTCCGCCGCCCGGGGACCGCCACCCCTATGGCGCTAATATTTAAATCGGGGGGTCCATGATGAACCCCCCAGCCCCGGGGACCACCACCCCCTGGGGCTTTACAAATGATGGGAGGGGGGCCATGTTGCCCCCCTCCTGGAGCCTTTGATGACCCTGGGGACCACCGTGATACTGCTGTTTGCCATGGTAGGGCGGGAGCCTTGCGGTTCCTGCCCTACCATAGTAAACTGCTTTCCTATTTGGAAGAGAGAGCAGAAAACCTGCACTCTCTTCCAAATAGGAAAGCATATTGCTTTTCGTCAGGGAGAGAAGCATGTAAGCTGCTCTCTCTGACGAAAAGCAATGCCGGCTCCCAAAGTACGCGGGGAGTCGGCTGGAACCGTGAGGGCGTTGGGGCTCCCCCCACGGTCCCCATCATTTTATTTGTGCCCCGGGGATGGGGTCCCAGGGGATAATAAAAATTTGTGGTAGCAGCTATTTTTTTTTACGGTAAATTTACAGTACGCATACCAAGTGCGGCCGGACGACGTACGGTGCGAGGTTCCTAAGTCGTCCCATATACGTACCTAAGCAAGAAAAAAAGAATAGAAAAAATATGTTTTACAGATATCTATCAAGCTTATTTGTTTAGATATTGGTTGGTTCTTAGAAGACCTTTTCTCTTTATTGGTACTTGTAGGTAAGTACCTTTTGCAGAGTCTAAACTTGTTGAGGAGGAGTGTTTTACAGTGTGTTGAACTTTTGACCTCCGTGGACAGTTGACTTTTGCATGATCTTTTGGGGGTAGGGTTCAAAGTTATGTCAGTTGGAAAGGGTTCAACTCTTCAACCAATAGAAATGTGTGCTTGGTTTTGAATTAATGTGTGAAGCAATTTGATTTGTTATTAATTTGTATATATGTGTAAATTGAGAGGGAATGTGTGCCATTTTTTGGTTTTGCTGCGAACACTGAAGTAGAGAGATTCTGTATAAGAATATCTACTGTGTGACTTGCATTCTTTTTAATCTACAAATCAATTTGAAAGGTGAGTTGATAACTTGTAAGGGAATGTATGTGGTCATTTTGTTTTTAGTAAGCGTAATGTGTTTATGCTTCTAAAGTGTGTAAAATCACATTCTGAGTTTGTCTGCATTTGGATAACTATTGTGATAAAACCATTTGGTAAGTTAATGTGTTTAGTGAGTAAGGTTTGTGCAATAAAGTGCAGTACTAAAAATTGTAGAATGTGTGCAGTCACTTTTTCAGTTGTAGTGTATTTAATAGTTTTGCTTGTTTAGAATTAGGCTTGTGTTTTAAATTTCCAGTCAGTATACATACACTATTGTAAATTCTCTGGGATATATTTACAAGCAATTATCAAAAAAAGGGGAGAGTGATCAATAGATCAACGGACACTAATTACCACTCAAGGGGGTGGAAGGTCCAGTCACAGCATGTGCCCGTATCTAGTACAAGTAATTCAACAAGAGGAGTGCTGAACTGTTCCTAAAAGGAGGGGAAAGTTAGGTAAAGCTGGCGTGACCGAAGGTGTGAGTATTGCACCTTTGGGCATCCATTTTGTTGGATGTATTTGCCTCACACACCCAAAAGGGTGTCATGCTTCATCATTGGCGGTTGCTCCTCGTCGGGGAGGCGGTGTAATCCCCGACAGGTTCACCTCAAAGAGGGGCTCTTTGGCGGAGATCTTTTGTATCCAACTGCCTTGTAGTGAAGTGCGGGTGTGTGGGCGGGATAGCAGGTTTGCCTGGTGTAGTGATTAAAATGCAGCAGGGGGTGCCAGAAACCACTTTATTCTGGAGGTCCCCCTACTACAATTAAAACCGTGAAAATGGCTCACTAGGTGTCACCACGTTAGGTAGAGTGACCCTAGAAGAGCCTTGAAGAACAATAGGTCAACATGTTTCTCGCAATTGGGTAAATCACCTGCGATTCATCAGGACCTTATAGGAGTGAAAAAATAATAAATAAATGAACTCAATAACATGCCAGTGTCATGTATGTGGTGTAGGTATATTTTACCTCTGTGGAAAGTCCTATGCCTAGACAATGAGAAAGAAAGGAGATAAACATTAATAGTATATTTCTCATAAACAGCAAGGAGGGTCAGCGCCAGAGTATGGACATATTGTGGCATGCTTAGGGTGGTGTTGGGAAATAAACACAACCTGTACATGCCGAGTGGTTTCAGCGTGCAGTGTAAAACACACACACTCACACTATGTATGTGGGGAAGGTGATGGTAACAAACAGTGGTTTAAAAACAGTGATTAAAAAACAGCAGACTTATGAATAACACCATTTATGTCACAAAGTGGCAGGTCGAACCATGATTATGTAAGTGACACCATCTATATCTCAATGGGGTTTGTCAAACAAAGGTGTAGAAGTTAACAGGCTCCTGACTCACCTAATGGTCAGGGTCTAAGAGCCACATGAGTGGTCGGCGGGTCAGTACATCGGGGTTAAGCCTTCAGGTTTAGCTACAGGGCGAATATAAGAGTTAACCTCGAGATGGCTACATGAGTAAAAAGCTTAGGAATGGGCACGGATGACTGGGATAATCCGTGTCTCGTTAGGGTGTCCCATCTTACCTTAATCAGCCCGTGACCGCGTGGAAACACCTACCCATCTCCGCCGAGCTTGAATAGATGGGTAGGTTCGGCTGTGTTTGTTATTTATGGAAACCGGCATCGTTAAATCCTAGCCGTTTCCGCCCTTCCGTGCAGGTCACGTGACGTGGTTAGTATCTATGGCGGCCATGATGTAATGGTCAAAAAGGGGAGGCTGACTGTAACCGTAGTGGCTCACGGACAGAGTTTACTGAAGTAGAGTGGGAAATAGGCTTGTATTTGATCGGTTACTCAAAACATGTTGAATTATATGTTCACCCGCTTGGTGTGCTTAATCAAACGCTGTGATTGCAATTTAGTTTTGGAACCGTGATGGTCACGTGGTGTATTAAGTGACCGTGTCGGCCATGATGTGAGGGGCAGAGGGTCTTGTGAACCTGGACTGTATCACAAACCAATGAAGGTGTAGTCATAGAGACACGACATTGCGACTACTGCGACTTAAGGATTAGACCCGTGCTGGTCACGTGTTGTATTAAGTACCAATGTCGGCCATGATGTTGAGGGCCGAGGGTCTAGTAAAGGAACCTGGATTGCAGCACATAACAATGAAAGTGTAGTCATATAAATGGGACATTGCGAGCAGGTATATCTCAATGGTCGATCGGTCAGACAGGGTATATCGCTTAGAGGCTATTATGAGTATTTTATCCGTGCCCAATTAAACTTAAGGAAGCCATACCAAGTGTCGAGAAGTGGCTAGTGGTTGGCTTACAGCGAGTGCCAAGGGATATCTTCATTCAGTCCACGGCTATCAGAGGATAGTCGATGGACCCATCTCTGCTCCTTCCTGAAGAGTGCATTTTTTGGGCAGTTGGGGCTGGATTCAAAAATGACCCATTTCAAAGAATCTGCGTCATGATTGGATTCCACATAGTGTTTGCACATTTTTGTATGGGTTTTCTTACAGCGGAAATTGCTGCGGTGTTCAATAATGCGGGTTTTTATTGGGCGGGTGGTCATCCCAATATACTGCAAATTGCATGGGCAAATCAGCAAGTAGATGCAATGTGTCGTGTTGCAATTAGTGTGATGCCTGAGTTCCCAATTGAAAGTCTCAGAGAGTTTGATAGTTTTTAGTGTCAAGGTGTACCTACAGACCCCACAGGAGCCACACGGGTAATGGCCCATGACAGGGGGTAGATGCCAAAGGGTTTGTTGAGTCTCTTTCGTAGCTTTCTTTGGTCTGGTGCTGATCAGGATATCTTTCAGGTTCTGTGATCTCTTAAAAGCAAACCTAGGTTGTTCCAGATCCAGATCACCTATATTGATGAATCGCAGGTGATTTACCCAATTGCGAGAAACATGTTGACCAATTGTTCTTCAAGGCTCTTCTAGGGTCACTCTACCTAACGTGGTGACACCTAGCGAGCCATTTTCACGGTTTTAATTGTAGTAGGGGGACCTCCAGAATAAAGTGGTTTCCGGCACTCTCTGCTGCATTTTAATCACTACACCAGGCAAACCTGCTATCCCGCCCACACACCCGCACTTCACTACAAGGCAGTTGGATACAAAAGATCTCCGCCAAAGAGCCCCTCTTTGAGGTGAGCCCGTCGGGGATTGCACCGCCTCCCCGACGAGGAGCAACCGCCAATGATGAAGCATGACACCCTTTTGGGTGTGTGAGGCAAATACATCCAACAAAATGGATGCCCAAAGGTGCAATACTCACACCTTCGGTCACGCCAGCTTTACCTAACTTTCCCCTCCTTTTAGGAACAGTTCAGCACTCCTCTTGTTGAATTATATATTTACAAGCCTCTTGTGCATCTTTGTGCTGCCATTGCGTTACTTTTTTGATGCAATGTTCGCACAAATAATGCAGCAAATTGTTTATATATTTGTACAATGATTCACGGTTGTACAGTAAAATCCAGTAATTATATTTCTGTAATGTGTGCACACATATTAGCCCTTTAAGTGTAATTAATTGTGTTTTTTGTCTAGAATCAGACTTGTGTTTTAAGTCTACAATTTCACAGTTAGTATACATACACTGCTGCATATACTCTGGTCCACATTTACAAGCCCCTTGTGTCTCTTTGTTGTTGTATTGTGTTACTTTTTTGATGTAATGTTGGCACAAAAAATGCATCAATGTGCTTATGTATTTGCAAAATGAGTCAGGATTGACCACTGAAATGTAGTAGATATATACTTGGAATGTGTGCAGTCACTTAACCGTTTATAGACTAGTAAATTGTTTTGGTAAAATGCAAGGTGTGATATTTTTTGTCTAGAATCACACTGTGCGTCTGCCTGCATTTAGTAATTGTTCTGAGAGAAGCATTTTTGTATGTATTGTGTTTTCAGATACATAAGTGCTTATAAAGCTATCTTTTTTTCTAGTTTTGATAGAATTAAAAAAGCGGTTATTGGTTTTGTATTTGGAAATGTATTCATGGTTGTATAGTAAAATGCAATAAGTATATTTCTGTAATGTTTGCAGTGATATTAGCCCTTCAAGAGTAATTAGTAGTGTTGTTTGTCTAGAATCATACCTCTGTTCTAAATGTACAATTTCCCAGTAAGTATACATACACTGCTGCATAGACTCTGGGGCAGATTTACAAGTCCCTTGTGCATTTTTGTTGTTCTATTGTGTCACTTGTTGGATGTAATGCAGCAAATTGCTTATGTATTTGCAAAATGAGTCAGGGTTGTCCACTAAAATGTGGTAGTTATATACATGGAATGTGTGCAGTCAGTTAACCGTTTCTAGACTAGTAAATGTGGTTTGGTAAAATGCAAGGTCTTATATTTTTTGTCTAGAATCACACTGTGCTTCTGTGTGCATTTAGCAATTACATTCTCCCCTTTTTCCACATTCTCTCCTCTTTCTCCTTTTACTCCCTCCTCTTTCCTCATACACACCCTTCTCTCCTTGTACTCTCTCTCCTCACACTCCCCCTCACTCTCCTTATAGTCTCCCTTCTCTACTCATACTGTTACCTCTCTCCTTAAACTCCCTCCTCTTTCCTCAAACTCTCCACTCTCCTCATACTCCCCCTCTCCCCTCATAGTCCCCCGTCTCCTAATACTCCCCTCTCCACTCATATTTCTCCTTTCCTTTTACTCCCCCCTCTCTGGGCATACCCCCTTCACTCCTCATACTCTCCCATCTCCTCATACTCCCCCTCTCTCCTCATAGTACCTCCTGTCTCCTCATACACCCTCTCTCTTGTTATACTCTTATTTTGTCCACATTCTCCCCAATCTCTTCTCATACTCTCCCTTCTCTTCTCTTCTCATACACACTCCTCTCTTTGTTCCTCATACTTGCCCCTCTTTTCACATACTCCCCCTCTCTCCTTCTACTCTACCTCTCTGTGCTCATACTCCCCCCTCTCTCCTCATATTCATCCTCTCTTCTCATTCTTCCCTCTCTCCTCTTACTCCCCCCTTTCTCCTCATACACACCCTCTCTCCTTATACCCCCCTCTCTACTCACACTCCTCCTCTCTCTCCTCATACTCTCCCTTCTCTCCTCATACATCCACCTCTCTCCTCATACCCCCTTCACTCCTCATACTCCTCCATCTTGTCATACTCCTCACTCTCTACTTATAGTAAGCCTTCTTTTCTAATACACCCCCTCTCTTCCTATACTTCCATTTTTTCCACATCCTCACCTTCTCTTCTTATACTCTCCCTTCTCTCCTCATACATACCCCTCTCTGCTTATAGTCCTCTTTTCTTCTTATACTTGCCCTCTTTTTTATACTCTCCCTTGTCTCCTCATACCCCTCCTCTCTCTCCTAATACTTTCCCTTCTAGCCTCATATTAATTTTCTCTCTCCTTATACTACCTCCTGTCACCTGATATTCCCCTCTCTCTCCTCATACTCCCCTCTCTTTTCATATTTTCCCCTCTCTCCCATTAGTGTTCCCTCTCTCATCATACTCCCTTTCTTCTCATATTTCCCTCTCTCCTCATACACTCCCTCTCTCTTTATATTTCTATTTTTTCCACATTTACCCCCCTCTCTCCTCTTACTCCTCCCTCTCTCCTCATACTACCCTCACTCCTCATACTTCCCCATCCTTTCATACTCCTCTTCTCTTCATATTCCCTCTTTTCCTCACTCTCTCCCCCCTCTCCTCATACTCCTCTCTCCTCCTCATACTCCCCACTCTCTCCTCACACTCTCACTCTCTCTCCATATACTCCTCCCTCTCTTCTGATATTTCCCCTTTTTTCTCATTTTCACCTCTCTCCTCATACTCCCCACTGTCCTCATACTCCTCCGTCTCTCCTTATACTCCACCTCTCTTTCCTCATACTCCCCCTCTCTCCTTATATTCCTCCTCTCTCTCCTTATACTCCCTCCTCTCTCCTGATATTCTTCTCTATCCTCATACTCCTTCCTCTCCTCATTCTTCCTTGTCTTTCCTCTCACTTTTCCCTCTCTCCTCATACTGACTTTCTCCTCATACTCCCCGTTTATGTTGTCATACTCCCCCTTCTCTCCTCATAACTCTTACTGTCTCCTCATTCTCCCCCGTCTCTCCTCATACTCCCCCCTGTCCTCATACTCCCTCCTCTCTCCTCTTACTTCTCCCACTCTTCTCATACCTCCCTCACTCCTCATACTTCCCCCATCCCTTCATACTCCTCCCTCTCTTCATATTCCCTCTTTTTCACATAGTCCCCATTCTCTCCTCATACTCCTCTCTCTCTTCTCATACTCCCCCTTCTCTCCTCACACTCTCCCTCTCTCTCCTTATACTGTTCCCTCTCTCATGATATTCCCCCTTTTTCCTCATTTTCCCCTCTCTCTCCTCATACTTCCCCCTGTCCTCATACTCCCCTCTGTCCTCATGCTCCCCCTTTCTCTTCACACTTCTCCCTCTCTCCTCATACTCCCCCATCTCCACATATTCCCCCATGTCCTCATGTTACCCCCTCTCCTCATACTTCTTACTGTCTACTGATAGTAGTCCCTTCTCTCCTTATACACCCCCTGTCTCCTTATATTACTCTTTTCTACACATTCATCCCCCTTTCTGTTCATATTCCATCCTCTCACCTCATACACACTCTTCTCTCCATATACTCCCCCTTTCTCCTCATACTCATCCCTCTTTCCACATACTCTCCCTTCTCTCCTCATACTTCTTTCTCTCTGCTCATACTCCCCCTCTTTCCTTACACTCTCTCTCTTCTTATACTTCCTCCTCTCTCCTGATATCTTCCCTCTCACCTCATTCTCAGCCCTCTCTCCTCATACTCCCCCTGTCCTCATACACCCCCCTGTCGTCATACTCCGCCCTCTCTCCTCTTACTCCTCCCTCTCTCTTCATACCTTCCCCTTAACAATTCTGCAGTTACTATACATACACTGCTGCATACACTCTGGGGCAGATTTACAAGCCCTTGCGCCTCTTTGTTGTTCTAGTGTGTCACTTTTTTATGTAATGTTGGCAAAAATAATGCAGCAAAAATGCATATGTATTTTCAAAATGAGTCAGGGTTGTCCACTGAAATGTAGTAGTTATATACATGGAATGTGTGCAGTCACTTAACCGTTTTAGACTTGTAAATGTGTTTTGGTAAAATGTAAAGTCTTATATATTTTGTCTAGAATCAGACCAGAGAGTGCAAAAGTAGGGAAAGTGTTGAATAGCGTAGGGGTAAAAATTACTATTCCCACTCCAGAGCGTGGAACAGAAGGGAAAGCGTTGGATAGCGTAGGGGTCAATTGGAAGATGGGCTGATCAGTTAGGCGGCTGCTCCTAGTGGGGCTCGCTGTAACTACTAAGGACGTAATAAACTACATAAAACTCAACTCGGCTACGTCTACTATGTCACCTGAACACTTGGGACCAACCCACTACATTTTGGCGACGATCCTAATGGGATTTGTTCTCGCTCAACGTGCCCTCCAAAAAGAAGTTCAGTTAAAGCTGTTGAATCAAAGAAGTAAGGAAGTTGGAAAAGGAAACTAGAAACAAGAGAAGCTCAAATTGTACAAGAGAATTTCAAACTGTACAAGCACGTCTCACAGCCCCACCAGTGTCCATCATACTGGACAGCCCCAACCCAGGCATGCTGTGTTCTGCTTCTCGTACTTACTTCACCTGGCATTGCATCATTAAAGCAGCCTACATCCTGCTGGAGTTTTTTTTCACAGTACATGAAGCGTCTACAGTGCATCAAAGTCAAGTAAACAGTAACTGACTAAGTATGTGACTTCAGTGAAGTGATTTCGTTTAACAACATGCTGTTCATGTGCAAACTCTACTATTGTGACTTTCATCTAGCCACTGTCTTGTCTAAGTGCGGTTTTGTAAGGTGACAGCAAAGGACTCGTTATGCTCAACTGGAGCGAGTTTACTTTGCTAGTTCCTGTTACTTTACGTCAGGTTCAATTCCCAAAAGATATACTCAATATAACTGAAATAGAATTGCGTAATTCAAAATTTACTTAGACTCATCCAGCATTGCAGTAAATCACATATTGCATACAAACTCTCATTAATTGCAATTAAATCTCATTTAAACCAATGTAGGCACGTAATAACACTATCAGGAGAAATGGAGAAGAGTGGAAATAAAAGTTAATAGTATAAAAATATATGGACTTCCAAAGTCATCACAGTTACAACATATACACACGGGTGATTCTATAAAAATAATTACAACTGTATTTGCATAGAATATTGACTGCAAACATATTACAGGTACTATGAATCACAAAATCGAAGTAATCTGCTGTATGAAGATGCAACAGAAAAAACGTCATAGATCCATACGTAGTAACACTGCAACAGAAAGTGGAATGTAATAAATTCCCACTCACTCCTGGTAACACAAAGGGGATGGTGTCTACTCCAGATCAAGCCATAATGCTACCCAGCTACTTCTTATCAACCCACCAAACTAGTCACGTTCAGGTGAATACATTAAATAAGTCAGACATAGACTTCACTCTTTTTTTATATTATTGGTGCCAGTATCTCATCCAATGCAATACATTTTGAGGAGTAGAGAATGAGTACAGAAAGTGGAGCACACTCTCTGCTACATCTCTGCTATATCTGAGGAAGAGATATTGTGAGGATACTATTTCCTTCATTGTAAGATCCTGGACATGGTTGCAGATTGAGTATAGTAACCATCTTCACTAATAGTTTGCTCCCAGGCCATTCCTATGCATCTCAATGTTCATCTAGCACTCCACTCTTTGCCCTTTGATCCTTTCCAGAAGACCAGTAAGTTAACTAAATCAATAAATCAATCAATCAGGTGTTTATAAAGTGCGGCTACTCACCAGGGGGATGTCAAAGCACTGAAAGTGGGCTACTGACACGTCTGGTTGTCGAGTTTCAGTCGAAGAGCAAGGTCTTGAGGTACTTCCTGAACTGGGTCAACAACAATGAATGCCTGAGATTGAGGTTTAGGAAGTTCAAGGTTTTGGCAGCGAGGTAGGCAAAGGATCTTTCTCTGGTTCTGATCTTGTGGATCTGTGGGACAGAGGCTAAGTTGAGTGGGGTGAAGCAGAGTTGTCTGGCAAGTGTGTGGAAATTGAAGCAGTGGTTCAAATATTCTTGTCCTGCATTGTGGAGTGCCTTGTAGGAATGTACGAAGAGCTTGAAGGGGATTCTCTTGTTGATCGGGAGCCAGTGGAGTTCAGAGAGGTGTTGTGTCGTGTGGCTGCAGTGGGGGATGTAAAGGACCAGTCTGGCAGCAGCGTTCTGGATTTTCTGTAGTTTCCTGAGCTGTTTCTGGGGGGCGCCGGCATGGAGTGCATTGTCGTGGTCAAGCCTACAGGTGATGAGTGCTTGGGTGACTGTCTTTCTGGATACTTTGGGAGCCTTCTGAATGTCTTTCACAGCATGCAGAGAGTGTAGAAACAGGATGAGGATACTGCATTGATTTGGTGGTTTATTGAGTGCGAGGAGTCGAGTATGATGCCAAGGTTGCATGCATGGTCTTTGCTCTCTCAGGTAACCATGGAAGGCCTCACGGATTCCTTTGGAAACTGCCAAACCTGGCGCAGGAGGAATCGCTTGTAATTATGATTGGTGTAAGGTTCGGAGGGGGTGGTAATGGCATTCAACACTAGTTCAGCAGGCATGCAGCCAGTGAGACCAGGAACTGTGGGGTGAGCAGCCAGGAACATGTTGTGAGGGGGAGTAACACATGGATAGAGTGGGCCTCCTTGTTGCCTGTGTAATGTTGCTGAAAGCGATCGTGGTTACTTTCCTACTTCACCATGCCCAGGTACCCAGGCTATGTATTCACTATGCCTGGCCATATGCCAGTTGGTCCCACTTGACACACACACACGGGATCCAACAAATCATTACCCCTGTGCATGTGGAGTTGCCCAGGTCACTGGGACACTGCAATTAGCTTTCTAAAATGATTTTGTGTGATATTGTCTTTCTATGTCATAGATACATACTGCAATGTGAATCCTATAATAGCTGCTTTCACTGTATCCCAGATCATTTTAATATCTGTATGTATGATCTTAGTTGTTTAATATATACCTCCTCTTTTACCTGTACTCGATTTTAGTGTTCTGTGTGGACTATCAATTCTCTCTCTATGTAAGGTTGTATTGAGTGTTACAGGGCTATACCCTGCCATCCAAATTGAGTGATATGAAACCACAGAGACTTCCAGCAAGGTGAGGCTGAATAAATAATTATTATTTCTGAAATACTGCTGTTGAACATTGAAACTCATGGATTACACTTTGTCCACAGGATGCCTCCGCCTGCATGGGTTGGTTACGTCATGTGTTTGAAACTTTAAACAAATAATATTTCTGACATTGATCATATGACTGTGACACATATTATTAGTCAGATCAAGGTGTGGAGAATTAACACAATTATAATGTCCAGCTAAAATATAAATGTCAGTGGTATTTGCTAACTTTGTTGTAAGTGGGTTAACAATGTCTATATGTTATAAATTCTGCAATATTATAAAACAAATATGCAGTTCTAGATCATCAAATTAATAGTAATTGTAACTAACCAAAAGTGAGCGTTAGCAATAGTCTGTCTAACCTTAAGGGAGCCATCAAATAGTAAAATTATGGCTCTATTCACAAAAGTATTTTAAAGGGTCACATTGAATGATTTGGTTCCTGACCCCTGGTAAATACTGCGGTTTTGATGGAAGACCCTGAAGACAGGCTATATTCCTGCTAAAATGCCATATCTCTTCCCTTTTGATCTGTTTTTCACATACATTGAGACCTTTAACAGGATCCTCAGGGAATCATCTCTGCATTTTATCTGCATATTTTCAAATAATGACCACTTGTACACTTAATGTAGTGTGATTCTTGTCAATTGTTCTTTAAAACGAAACCCTAACCCTTCCCACGCTTCCACCTTCGGTTTATACACAAAAAGATTAGTCTAGTGCCAAGGCCTCAACTGGTCCTGTGCACCCTGACCCATTACCTTATTAGGGATGCTAGATCACATTTCAGGAAGTTGCGTTATTACAGACATCTGTTCTTAGACTTCCTGTAATCTGTACCATTTTTCACTCATGAAGGGGCATATTATCAAGAGACATATCGCCGCTTTTTCAGCACAGAGCACCGAAAAAGCAGTGATTCTTTTAACTCACTATTTATAAGGGCTCGCTAACAAGTTTTAGCGCGAGTTTCCTTGAGTTAGCTGCCTTTTTCTTTCTACTTTACATGTCAGCCATATTTATCGCTAATGACATGCAAAGTAGGCGATCCTCACTTAATCCTCATGGAATCCGTCGCCAACACAACATCGCCCTATCATCAATGTGGGTAAAACAATAAAAAAAGCTGAGCTAACTGCTGTTATCGCAGGAATTTAACACATGCTTTGAACTTGACTAAGCTATATTCACAATAGGAGATGGATTGATATGTTAAGTCCACACTCCCCTATCAGCAAGGTTTTCAATAGCACACAACCATTATCTCCACTTTTCTCATGCAAATGTTGATTATCGCCGTTTATCGCTGGAGTGTACATTGCCATTGTGCAAAGCGTTGCTAATACACCGCTAACACGGCGGTGTACTCCAGCAATAGACGCCAATAATGAAAATCACGCTAAGCGCGATTTGCGATAATTATCTCATGTCTTTGATAATATGCCCCGAAATTTTTTTGTGTAAGAGCAAAACATAATTGAGTTAATTCCTTTGTGAATCAGAACGTGTGGACGCACCATCTTCTTGCACTGTTCTCCATGAACATGATGGACCAGCAGAGTCCAAGCACGTGGTCTTTGTTTGATTTTACCAAACCTGCATTTGAACACTCCAGTTCAAAAATGAGTCAACATTTTCCCAGGTCAAAGTTTGTGTAACCTTGTGCTTTAGTTTACACGGTTGGCACATTAGATGCACAGTTTAGCTAAAATACGATCTAAGCAAACTGAACTAACACTAGCTAAATACATTCAAAGAGCAAGTTAAAATACAAATTAGGCAAACAAAACTAACACTAGCAAAATCCCTTCAAAGGGCAAAATATATCTTTAATGATACCATTGACTATGGCAGCTGCATGGCCTCTGTTCATGTCGCAAACTATTGTGTCTCAGTTTTCAGATTCTGTAAGGTAAAGTTTACTTAGCACAACCCTTACAGGTACATGCATCAAACTCGGCATTTGCGATTCCTTAATTGCGATTTTTAAGGAATCGCAATTAAGGAATCGCAAATGCCTATGCATCAAGAAATCGCTAAATAAATTGCGATTTCTTAGAATTCCTTAATTGCGATTAGCATTTTGCAAATCGCAATTAAGGAATCCCTTCCCATTCATTCCTATGGGCCTACAGGCCCATAGGAATGAATGGGAAGACAATCTCCATTTGCGATTCGCAATTAGCTAATCGCAAATTGAGATTGTGATTTCAAGGGTGCAGGGGTGTCCAAAGGACACCCTGTTGCACCCCTGAAATCAAACAATGCACATATGTTGTGTACACACATGCCCTAAGGGCATGTGTGTGCACAACATGAAAGTTAAAAAAATGCATATTTGTAACATTTCGCAAAATTACCATGAGGTCCAACCTCATGGTAATTTTTTCTCTCTAATTGCGAATTCGCAATTTTCTTTTGGTTTCATGCATTGCTTTTGAGGATTCGCAAATTTGCGATTCCTTAAAAGCAATCGCACTTGAAAAAATCGCTAAAATAGCGATTTATTCACTTTTAGGTTGATGCATCCCAAATAGTGATTTGGGAATCGCAAACGGCCGATTTTTGCGATTCGCACCGTTTGCGATTCCCAAATCGCTTGATGCATGTGCCTGTTA